>NC_143037.1:47675000-47830000 GCF_057628025.1 Oncorhynchus mykiss | reverse complement strand
AATGGGTGATTTGCTTAAAGTTGTCACAAAGATTGATTTGATGACAAAGGCTACATGTATTTTCTAATAATAAGGAATCAATGAAAAGGCAGCTGTAGGCCACCATTTAATGGCCCATGCTTATTAAGCAGGCATCTACAGGACACCTTTCAAAACTATATTCAGTTCAAAAAGGTCAAACTTGACGTTCCATTCAGAGACATATATTAAACATAAATGAGTAGTAAAAGTGACAGGCTGCTTTAACAGATCGGCCAATCTGAGCTGACAATCCTGTAACTACTCAATACTGAGGGGGGGGGGGGGGGGGCAAGACACTGCAATATTGATTGAGCATCATGGAACGATTTAAAAAATACAATACATGCAGTTACCTAGCCACTCTGCATCAGAGTGACAGGGGGACAGGGGCAGAGGATCAAATTAGCGTTGTGTGGACGTGTCTCTGTCAAAGGCTTTAGCAAACAACGAGAAGGAGAAAGGCCTTAATACCAATACTGCTGTGACCTTCATAAGAACTACAGAAACATTGCAAGGGTTGCTGAGTCAACTCCTCCAGACTCCCATCCTCTCAGACCCTGATGCTGCTGCTGCCTGCTGCCCTGAGGCGCCCTTGGCCTTTCCCTCCGACAGTTCAGAATATAATAGAGCTACTAATGCCCAGGCTTACATCTGGCCCAGGTCACAGCCGTCACACTAATGGATTCAATAGCTCCTTAAAGTTATTGAGATGGTGAATAACTCTGTGGGGGTAGGTTTAGGGTCAGGTAGGGAGGAAGGGGTGTGGGTGAATACCTCTGTGTGGGTAGGTTTAGGGTCAGGTAGGGAGGAAGTGGTGTGGGTGAATAACTCTGTGGGGGTAGGTTTAGGGTCAGGTAGGGAGGAAGGGATGTGAATAACTCTGTGGGGGTAGGTTTAGGGTCAGGTAGGGAGGAAGGGATGTGAATAACTATGTGGGGGTATGTTTAGGGTCAGGTAGGGAGGAAGTGGTGTGGGTGAGTAACTCTGTGGGGGTAGGTTTAGGGTCAGGTAGGGAGGAAGTAGTGTGGGTGAGTAACTCTGTGGGGGTAGGATCAGATGGAGGTGGTGGAGAGTTTATGGGGGGGGGGGGGGTGGAACCTTTGCCTGGGATGAGTCTGTAGAGATGCTGCTTCCTGCTGGGTTGTCAAAATACAGTCCTGATTGCAGGACTGTGATTAGAGGGGAATTAGATTCTGTGATTCTGTGAAAGAGTCCAGAGGGGAGACCTTGGAACTGTTTGAGATGTACGATGGCACGTTACCAGACAGTAAACCAGTGGGCACACCACGCCATTTCAATGTAGAGAATTGGGTAATACATGTATTTGGTTGAGACGCTGATCAATGAAATAACAACCGTTATTCACCCACTCAAAAAGGCAGCCAAAAGTTAGTTGAATTTCCAATGTGTTATCATTATGCTTTCAACCATCTAAAACAGGGGTAGTCAACTCTTACCCTACGAGGTCTGGAGCCTGCTGGTTTTCTGTTCGCCCTGATCATTAACAGCACCCTCTAAATCAGTCCCTGGCTAGAGGGGAGCAATGAAAACAAGCAGTGGTACTGGCTTAGAGGTTCAGAGTTGAGTTTGAGGCATCTGAAAGCACAACCAACTTCCAAATGTAGTTGTCACCCAAATGTCTATCACTACGCTTTTAACTATTTAAAGCACAGCAAAGTTCAAATGGGAATACAATGTCAGATAATGTTGTTTATTTACACGGAAGAGTGTGTTATCACCGTGCTTTATCTAATAGCAGAACCAAACGACCTGGATTGCAGTTGAGATTACATTAAAAGTGTATGGTGCAAGTGATCAATGGCGTTCGGGATTCTACGCGGATTATTACAGCAATTGTGAAGATCTCCACAGACCTGCGATGACCTATGCATCTATCGACTGCTTGGATAGTTCCACCTGAGCCACGGGCTTAATCCCATTCTTTAACTTTTAGTTTTGTTTCCGTTGGAGACGTGAATCCAACATATCATTGATTAACATGTTGCCAAGTTATTCGGCTATTTACTGTATTTCAAAAGCGATATTGAATGATGTTTGTTGTGTTTGAAGGAGATTTAATCTTCTGCTTGGATAGTTCCATTTGTGCCATTGACGTAGTCTGGCTTTAATTCCAGTTTGTCTCCATATTAATAAATAATATGTTGGATCCACGTCTCCATCTCAACCAAAAATCAAAGTTAAAGAATAGGACTAAATAAAATAAAATAAAATAATGCTTGATTTGATTTAGTCCTATTCTTTATTAACTTTGATTTTTGGTTGAGATAGAGATGTGAATCCAACATATCAATGATTAATTTGTAGACAAACTGGAATTAAAGCCAGACTGTCACGACTTCTGCCGAAGTTGGTCCCTCTCCTTGTTTGGGCGACGTTCGGCGGTCGACTTCACCGACCTTCTAGCCATCGCCGATCCACTTTTCATTTTCCATTGGTTTTGTCTTGTCTTCCCACACACCTGGTTTCAATTCCCTCATTCCATGTTGTGTATTTAACCCTCTGTTCCCCCCCATGTCCTTGTCCGTAATTGTTTCTTGTAGTGCTTGTGCACGGTATGCTGGTATGACCGGGTTTGGTTCGACCCATTTCATGTATTGTTCTGTTGACGGTGGTTTTATGTTGATTAAACGACAGCGTTGTCAATCAGTTCTCGCTCTCCTGCGCCTGACTTCTCTGCTGCCAGTAACGCACCTCATTACACACAGACTACTTGGCACAGATGGAACTATTCAAGAAAAAGATACCTCCTTCAAATGCTGATATTTGGTTGCGTTGACAACCAAACACAATTCAACATCACTAAATATCATTGCATTTTAAATCAACCAGAGCTTGAAACCCTAGGCCTATTGTATTGTCAAGTTTTTTGTTGAATTCTGGGTAGAATTGAAACAATCGCTGTTGATGACCTTGCAAATGCTAAATGGCTTAAATAGCGTCATTGATGTTATGCCAGTGAGAAAGTATAGTCACATTTCATTTGCTCTGTTAAACCTACCCTTTGGAATGACTTTGATAGCAGCCCTGAATCTATTTAGTTTTTGAGTGGAGATCTCTCAACAATAATTTTCACGATAGCACATTGGTAATAGTTAATGACAAATATCACAACTAAGCTGGGCTGGGCTTGGTTATAACCCTATATGGGAGACTAAAGAGTAGCTTTATGATAGATAAATTCTCCAGGAGGAGGTGCTGCCCAGCCTATAGTCCCCCCCCCCCCCCCCCCCCCCCCCCCCCCCCGATAATGGATATAACATCTGATCTGATGTTGTTTTAAAGGTACAAATGTCTATGTTTAAATTTGGTTACCATGATGACATGATCCTGTGGGTGACATTTGACCCTCAAAACAACAATTTACTTAGATTACTTTTGTCAAAAATCCGGTGTATTTTCCACGTAGATTCCACATCCCAATACATTTACAAATGACATTAAAACAACATTGGTTCAAACAATTTGTGCCCGGTAGGTAACAATGTCAGTGGCAGAGTTCATGTTGTGAACTTATTATAGGCTTGAGATGTGTTACATTTGATTAAAAAGAGATTTGAATGCATGACGTGCACAGCTTCTTCTTAAATTTGAGAGATAAATTAGAAGAGATAGACTGGAGAGATAAACCGTGCGACGATTTACAAAGGACGAATCTCATTTGATCGATTTCAAGATAGGCCTGTTTAGGCAGCCGTGGTCACTGTTTCATCCCAACAACCACCAGGGCAGATGTTGTTTGAAAGCAACGTACTCATAGCAGTGATGACAGGGGAGAATTCCAATGTTTTCCATATTATTTGATGATTGGACATAATGGAAATGTAGTCTTCCATTTTCACCCGGTGTTCCGTAATTGTTGTCCTGGGACTGTTAAACATCCATCATCCAGTAGGAGGTCCTGTGTACCAGGAACTCCCTGTAAATTCCCACACATAGAACAGAAATGATAGTGAATGAATGGTTGTAAATGGTAGTGGTGGACATTAGGCCTGTTGTCCATCTGTTCACAGAACGTAATCACATCCGTGCCTCAGCCTGGCAACAATAACACACGCACGCACGCACGCACGCACGCACGCACGTACGTACGCACGCACGCACGCACGCACACACACACGCACACACACACACACACAAACGAGCGCACATACACAAAAACGCATTCGTCACACAACCACCTGTTCCCACTGATTTAGGTAATGATAAGTGTTATGGTCTAAAGACACATTAGAGTCTTGCCATTATGAAGGATATTCTGACTGTGCCAGCACTATGCACCCAGTTGGGGCCAGCACTATGCACCCAGTGGGGGCCAGCACTATGCACCCAGTTGTATATAAAGTATTCAAACGTTGCTATGACTTTGTTGCACAGTGACAGGAAATTAACCACATGTCACTGTCATGTCACTGTTACAATCTGTGACAGGTTCTGTGCTCAAAAAAGCTTTCATGTTTCAGCCCCGGAACCAAACAACAACATCCAGAGGAACAGTGAGAGGTGGGGGTGTCAGTTGAACATCATCACGTTTAGCAAAGACAAGGCAGCACAACAACAGAGAGGCAGGCACAGCGTTCTCTTCTGTTCAGTTCCAACCCTGGAAGCACACTCATTTAACAGATGGGCCCCAACAGCACACAATCAAATATTGGTTTTCTCCCCAATAACTGGAGGGGTTCACATCCCTCACCCACCACTGCCCTCCCTCCCTCCCTCCCTCCCTCCCTCCCTCCCTCCCTCCCTCCCTCCCTCTCTCTCTCCCCCCCCCTCTCTCTCTCTCTCTCTCTCTCTTCCCCCCTCCTTCTCTAATTACCTCCACAGGATTGATGTTTTCTTTTCATAAAGCACCAAGCTGATATCCCATGGATTTGGGGATTAATAAATTATGAGGGGACATTAATATTCCCAGCATTCTCCGCTCTGCTATTACCACAGACGGGGCTAGCGGAGCCCACGCCAGCCCTGACTCGCCAGCTTTGCCAATCACACGGCAGGTATAGCCGACCGCTGCTAAGACCTGGGTTCAAATATTATTTGAAATCATTTAAAATACTTTATTTTGGCCAGATTCACCTTGGCTGGCTTTAAGGGACCAACAGAATAGTCACACAATGGAAAATCCTGCCCATCTGGCACTCGAGGCAGACTAAAGCAAACACTCAAAGGGTTTGAAAGATTTCAAATAGTATTTAAACCCAGATCTGCTGCTGCCGCACCTCTGCCCCAGTCAGTTTTCTAGAGGAGAGGTGAGTCGGGCTGACAGGTTTCAAGCAGCTCCCTCAAGGGCATTAAAGGCCAGGTGTGTGACACCTTTAATTGGCCTTGTCTCTGAATTTAGGACAACGTTGTCTCAACTTTGTTGCTCGAAGAACAGCCTTTTTCTGTAGAGGGGATATAAAACTGGAATACCCACATGTCTTTCCTTCATGTCTTTGATCTTTTCGGGATGTGTTTTGAAGTAACTGTCCAGTGAAAATCTCCCTTTTAAAATATAATTTTCTCTCATACCCAAATAATAAAGGAAATTGGAAGGGAAACTATTTACCTCATATTGTAAGTAACTCTAGGTCATACTTCATAGATATCTGGAAACACTGGACAGTTACTTTAAATGTGACAGTCAAAGGTTGATGTATCCATTTATGCGTGCCGAGCAGAGCCCCTATGTGTTCTACTGTTCTCTCACAATTGAGACAATTGCATTCAACCGAAAGGTGTCTTCCGCATTTAACCCAACACCTCTGTAGAGGGAGGGCAAATAAAGGGTTGGGATTGCCTTTTATGTCATTGGGTATAATATGGAATGTGGGCTGTAATATTTCCATTCGCACCTGAGCTACTGTATACCATTCTGAAATATCTAGTGAAATGTGAGGCATTCACTGAAGAAGCCACATTAAATATACTCCGAGTGTAATTGGCTGTATGACTACAATCAGCAGTTATACTTGAAGAAATACTGTAAAAACAAAGCTCATATTCTAAAGGACTAGCCTAGAGCTAAATCCTCTCTTTTCTTTGTTTAAATCCAGAGAGAGAGAGAGAGAGAGTTGTCTTTGGTCTTTTTCCTCAGTCAATATCTCATAATTAATTGCCCAAATGAAAGTCTTCCCTTTAAATAATTAAAATGGACGTTAGTTTGAATTAACCAGAAGGCTGTCTTGTAATTCCACTGTTCTCAGAAGAGCCTCCAATCTATCTACTTATTTCTATAGAAAATACAGGACAGAGACGATGAATAGCATATATTCATTAGGACTCCAGTGGACCCAAAATGATTTGTTTGTGCCTCCTGATAATGTTGTTTACTACAATCCCATTATGACTGAATGATTCTGTCATGAGATATGTGGTGTGACATTGCCAGTAGGTTTCCAAGGTTATTGGTTGAATCTGAAGTGACATGACAGCTTTTCTCTGTGTCGCCCTCCTTGTCTGTTATCAGAATGGAAAGTCTCAACAAAGAAGAATAAACCCCCAAAACTGGACGTCTCGTTCTCTTCCATTCTCTCTATCTGTGGTAGTCCAGTTCAGGTTTGTTGTTTGGTTTAGGGTGGGGTTGGACTGTCTGTGTCTGACAGCCTTTAAACGTGACAGATAAGAGTGAATCATTAATTTATCAGAGGAGGCCAGACTCTAATCCCCGGTGTCCTGGTGATAAGAAAGGTTTCTTCTCTCCTGATCCCAATGCCAATAGGCCTCTTTTCCATCCTGGCTTCCCGTTAATAAGCCTGTCAAAGAGCACCGTTGTGTGCTGCGGCGTGAATGCCGACAGCTCTGCTCCGTACAGGTTATCTCCCTGCTACACGTTCTCCCTGTCTCCCCCCTCTGTTTCCGCTCTGACAGTGACAGCAGCAGGGTGGGTGGGTCGCTGGGCCTCTGAAACCCTGGGAGAGTGCAAGGCCCTGTGGGCGACGTGGACCACTGAGGCCCTGTCATTTAGACTAGTTAATTCAAGCATCAGGCGGGCCAGAGAGAGAGCATGGGAGGGGAGAGGAAAGCACACAGCCCCCGACCGATGGTTAGAGGTACAGACGTTTGGACCAGACAGGTCTCACCGGGTGCTGAACTTTAAAAAATCTATTTTAAAGCAAATAAAAATTCAGACATATTTTGTTGTGCAGTCTGTCTCGTTCTCTCTTTCTTTTTCTTCTTCAACCCCCACTCTCTCTATCTCCGAATCCTGGTTGAAATTGATCGGTTGCTTGTGAGATGTGAGAGTATTTTTCATCCTAGCACAGTTTGAGGTATGGGTCTGGTCTGAGGAGTGATGAGATCTGTGGTGGTGGGGCTTCATCTCTGCCTGGCAGGAAATATGGTAATGACATGGCACGAGACTACAGACTAGCAGGGGTTTGGCTACAGACGAGCATAACATTAATGAGTGAACGTCATTTATAATAAGGGTTACATGGAGAAAATCGGACCTCTGAAATTAAAATGGATGGCCCTACCTCAACAAAATATATTTCACCTAAACCCTCCCTGAACACATGAAAACCCTCCCCTATACCAAGAAATAGTATTTAAAACATAAAGTGGATAGCTGAGAACATGCCTACAAGAATCTTAGATATGCAGTTTTAGAAACTGTTTGCTGTCCTGTAAGCATTACATTGCAATGTGTAAGGGCGTTCGTCTGTAGGAGGAAGAGAAGCGGACCAAAGCGCAGCGTGGTGGTTATTCATGTTTTAATAACTCAATACACATGAACAAACTAACAAAACCAAGAAATGTGCAAACGCAAAACAGTCCTATCCTGTGACAAACAAACACAGTGACAGGAACAATCACCCACAAACACACAGTGAAACCCAGGCTACCTAAATATGGTTCCCAATCAGAGACAATGACGAACACCTGCCTCTGATTGAGAACCATATCAGGCCGAACATAGAACTAGACCAAAACATAGAAAAACAAACATAGACTGCCCACCCAACTCACGCCCTGACCATACTAAATAAATACAAAAACAAAGGAAATAGAGGTCAGAACGTGACAGTACCCCCCCCCAAAGGTGCGGACTCCGGCCGCAAAACCTTGACCTATAGGGGAGGGTCTGGGTGGGCGTCTGTCCGCGGTGGCGGCTCTGGCGCGGGACGCGGACCCCACTTCACCATTGTCTTAGTCCGCCTTATTGTCCGCCTCCCTGGCTTACTCACCATGACCACCCCTCTCAATGACCCCACTGGACAGAGGGGCTGCTCGGGACAGAGGGGCAGCTCGGGACAGAGGTGAAGCAGCTGCTCGGGACAGAGGGACAACTGCTCGGGACAAAGGGGCGATAGCAGCTCGGGACAGAGGGGCGATAGCAGCTCGGGACAGAGGGGCGATAGCAGCTCGGGACAGAGGGGCGATGGCTGCTCTGGACAGAGGGACAGCTGCTCGGGACAGAGGGGCGGCAGCAGCTTGGGACAGAGGGGCGACAGCTGCTCTGGACAGAGGGGCAGCTGCTCGGGCGGCCCCTGGCTGACTGACGGCACTGGCGGCCCCTGGCTTACTGGCGGCACTGGCGGCCCCTGGCTTACTGGCGGCCCCTGGCTGACTGGCGGCCCCTGGCTGACTGGCGGCACTGGCGGCCCCTGGCTGACTGGCGGCACTGGCGGCCCCTGGCTGACTGGCGGCACTGGCGGCCCCTGGCTGACTGGCGGCACTGGCGGCCCCTGGCTGACTGGCGGCACTGGCGGCCCCTGGCTGACTGGCGGCACTGGCGGCCCCTGGCTGACTGGCGGCACTGGCGGCCCCTGGCTGACGGGCGGCACTGGCGGCCCCTGGCTGACGGGCGGCACTGGCGGCCCCTGGCAGACGGGCGGCACTGGCGGCCCCTGGCAGACGGGCGGCACTGGCGGCTCCTGGCAGACGGGCGGCACTGGCGGCGCTGGGCAGACGGGCGGCACTGGCGGCGCTGGGCAGACGGGCGGCACTGGCGGCGCTGGGCAGACGGGCGGCACTGGCGGCGCTGGGCAGACGGGCGGCGTTGGCGGCGCTGGGCAGACGGGAGGCTCAGCTGGTGCTGGGCAGACGGGAAGCTCAGCTGGCGCTGGGCAGACGGGAAGCTCAGCTGGCGCTGGGCAGACGGGAAGCTCAGCTGGCGCTGGGCAGACGGGAAGCTCAGCTGGCGCTGGGCAGACGGGAAGCTCCGGCAACGCTGGAGAAACGGAAGGCCCTGGTAGCGCCGGAGAGGCGGGAGACTCCGGCAGCGGCGCCGGACAGGCGGGAGGCTCCGGCAAAGGCGCCAGACAGGCGGGAAGCTCCGGCAGAGGCGCCGGACAGGCGGGAGGCTCCGGCAGAGGCGCCGGACAGGCGGGAGGCTCCGGCAGAGGCGCCGGACAGGCGGGAGGCTCCGGCAGAGGCGCCGGACAGGCGGGAGGCTCCGGCAGAGGCGCCGGACAGGCGGGAGGCTCCGGCAGAGGCGCCGGGCAGGCGGGAGGCTCCGGCAGAGGCGCCGGACAGGCGGGAGGCTCCGGCAGAGGCGCCGGACAGGCGGGAGGCTCCGGCAGAGGCGCCGGACAGGCGGGAGGCTCCGGCAGAGGCGCCGGACAGGCGGGAGGCGCCGGACAGGCGGGAGGCTCCGGCAGAGGCGCCGGACAGGCGGGAGGCTCCGGCAGCGGCGCCGGACAGGCGAGAGGCTCCGGCAGAGGCGCCGGACAGGTGGGAGGCTCCGGCAGCGCTGGAGAGGAGGAAGGCTCTGGTAGCGCCGGAGAGGCGGGAGACTCCGGCAGCGCTGGAGAGGAGGAAGGCTCTGGACGGATGGGCCGGAGAGACAGCCTGGTACGGGGGGCTGCCACCGGAGGGCTGGTGCGTGGAGGTGGTGACGGATAGACCGGACCGTGAAGGCGTACTGGAGATCTTGAGAGCAGGGCTGGCACCAACCGCCCTGGCTGGATCCTCACCCTAGCCCGGCAGATGTGGGGAGCTGGGATGTAGCGCACCGGGCTAAGCACGCGTACTGGGGACACCGTGCGCACAACTGCATAACACGGTGCCTGACCAGCACCACGCCCGCCACAGTTAGCACTGCTATGAGCACTGTAGTGCTGAGATGGCACAGGACGTGCAAGGCTAGGGAGATGCACAGGAGGCCTGGTGCGTGAGGCTGGCACAGTCTTCACCAGACCCCTCGCACGCACCTCAGGATGAGTATGGAGAGCTGACCCCGGTGCCATTAAATCCCTGACACGCTCCGTCGGGCGAATGTCGTGCCTCATGCACCAAACCAGCAAGTCCCTCATATCACTCTCCTCCAATCTCCCCATTAACTCCTTCACAGTCTCTGCTTCGCTCACCTCCAACACCAGCTCTGGTTCTGAGCTCCTCCTTGGCTCCTCACGATAAACGGGGGGAGTTGGCTCAGGTCTGACTCCTGACTCTGCCACACTCCCCCTGTGCCCCCCCCCAAGAAATTTTTGGGGGTGACTCTCGGGCTTCCATCCGCTCTGCCGTGCTAGTTCCTCATAATGCCGCCTCTCTGCTTTTGCTGCCTCCAGCTCGGCCTTGGGGCGGCAATATTCTCCTGGCTCTGCCCAGGGTCCTTTCCCGTCCAGTTCTTCCTCCCATGTCCATTTCTCCAGGTGGTGCAGCCTCTCCCACTGTAGCTGCTGCTGCTCCTGCTGCTGCTGCCTTTGCTGCTGCTGCTGTTGCTCCTGCTGCACCAGTCGCTTCTCCTGCTGCTGCTGTTGCTGCTGCCTCTGTTTACCACGCCGCTTGGTCCTTGGTAGGTGGGTGATTCTGTAAGGGCGTTCGTCTGTAGGAGGAAGAGAAGCGGACCAAAGCGCAGCGTGGTGGTTATTCATGTTTTAATAACTCAATACACATGAACAAACTAACAAAACCAAGAAATGTGCAAACGCAAAACAGTCCTATCCTGTGACAAACAAACACAGTGACAGGAACAATCACCCACAAACACACAGTGAAACCCAGGCTACCTAAATATGGTTCCCAATCAGAGACAATGACGAACACCTGCCTCTGATTGAGAACCATATCAGGCCGAACATAGAACTAGACCAAAACATAGAAAAACAAACATAGACTGCCCACCCAACTCACGCCCTGACCATACTAAATAAATACAAAAACAAAGGAAATAGAGGTCAGAACGTGACACAATGCAGGAATTTTGATAGCGTACAAGGCTGTGGGTCAGAAGGTTGTAGGTTCGCAGACCACCGTGGACAAGAGTAGGGGTGGAAAGATCTCCTTTATAGTAAAGGCATTCCATAAATCTATCAATGTGTTTGCAGGTCCGAGAAAAAAAAATGGCCTTTTATAAATTTCATGCTATTCCACGTTAATTTTCGTATTAGCAGAATCCTTTTAAATACCACACAAATTATTGAAATTACAGGCTAAGAATGGACAGAGAGATAGGCCTATGTGTTCATCTTATCATATTTCTCTAATGCCAGTGTGCCTTTGCAATGAAATGGTCCCTGTTAAATCTGAGATGTCATTATGAATCTGAGCGTGGTACTTTCAAAAGTTAGGTCTACTGTACCTTTCCACCCCATACAGAGCAGGCCTACTGTACCTTTCCACCCCATACAGAGCAGGCCAACTGTACCTTTCCACCCGATACAGAGCAGGCCTACTGTACCTTTCCACCCCATACAGAGCATGCCTACTGTACCTTTCCACCCCATACAGAGCAGGCCTACTGTACCTTTCCACCCCATACAGAGCAGGCCTACTGTACCTATCCACCCCATACAGAGCAGGCCTACACACAGAAAAATGTAAGCTTTAGCTAACTGCTGGCTGCTCTTCTTTTCTTGCTTAACCCAATGAGAGACGGTCACAAGTATTTCCCCGAAAGCTGTCTAGGTTTAAACATCTTCGATTGTACAAAAAAAGTGAATAGCTTAATCAATTGATAGTGACAGAATCAGATTACTTCCCAAGCAAAGTCTTTCATTTTTTTCTCTTCGGTTTAAGAGGTTGTAGCTCAGCCTTTGAATGTCAAATAAACTAAACAATGATATCCCCATATGCATCGGAGTCACATCTTTCCGAGGTATTGTACAGCTTGATTCTTGCATAATGCATCGCGGACCAACGCGCTGTTAAAGATATAAACAGATCTGTTTAATTTTCATCCAAATCTTAAACTAACAATGGGTACGCCTGGCATACCATCTCATACCCCTCAATTTGAGTCTTGTTTTTAACAGCCATTCACTGACACGGAGGTAGGCTATTTAAAGAGTGCATGGTGGGTGGAGGAATTGACCGACAACTCTATGGAAATAGCAGCCTATAGTCTAATTTTGTCTGTCAAACAGGTAGGCCTACCTCATTTCTTCAATAGAAAGGAATAGGTTCTAACACAAAACCCTCTTGTTGTTAGTAAAGTCGAAATAAAATGAAGACGGTTTAAATGAATTGTGCCGACTCGAATTTGCCTACTTTCAGCACCCATGAGCTGTCCGTTTCCCATTGACTTACTTTGCACTGCAATGTTTCAGCACCATAAAGTAAGTTATTCGAGTCTGGCTTATTGTGGAGGTCAATAACTGATAAATACACCATGGGCAAGAAACAAAATCTATTATAGTAGTAGCAAGCTATCAAAGTTGACGTTCTGTCCTCCTCATCTTTGCGCTTTCCTCCTCAAACTGAACAGAACATACAGTAAGCTAGTCCGCAAGTAAGATTTTTGGACTAGGCCTAATCAAAAATGATTTTAGGAAGAAGCCTTTGACTCTCCTCCTGAACTGCCAGCATAGGACCACACCGTAGGTGTTGGTCAGGCAGCACACAAAAACGTTTTTGATCAGCAAGAGCAGGGCAGGCGGGGCTCAGGGTTGGAATGTTCATTGCAGTGTGTAACGCAGCCTTGTTTAATTTACAACTTCCCAGCAGCTTTCTTACAACTAGAACTTTGCTCTGTGTTTCTCCAAGCATGCACTTTATAGCCTATAGTAGGGTTGGGCGGAATGCTGATTTTCACATAATCATACCATCCTTCTCTCATTCCAGAATTTACTGTTTTTACCAGCTTAGTACAACAGGGGAGCCAAAAACGCTATAAAAGCCGTTTGGGCACCTATTACCAGAATGCTAACAAAATTAGCACAAGTAATAGCAAATTACCGTGGAGGCTGCTAGCTAAATGAATTGCAAAGACAGGCAATCCAGCTCATAAAGTTATACATATATATTGGTAGGAACTACCCAATGTCATTTTTGGTCAGTTTGGACACTTACAAGTGAATGTGATGAGAGTCATTGTGCAAAATGAACAAAGTTTTGACGCATGCTTGTCTTAAGGAAGAACAGTACTGGCTCTAGAGCAGCATGTGTACATGCTGTGTCTGTGTGGAGCCTGCCTGCTCTGCTCGGAGAAGATTGGCGGAGAGTATGCGGGCCGAAAAAATGCAAGTACATTAAAAGATAGTGGCAGCTGTACAGATACTGTAACTCATCCAAAGGACTTTGACTGCTCAAAGACAGCTTAAAGCTTACACAATATGATGTCCCGTCGTCTTATTAATTCAGCCACTTACTTAGATAACTAGCAAGTTAAGGGATCGCACGTCATTTTTCACACAGAATTTTTTTTATACAAAAAGCGCAGAAAAAAAAACCTGCTTGTTGGAATTTCTGCTCGGCATCAGACTCATCTTGTGCTTCAGTTGCACTTCTCCACTTGGATGAGAATTGACATACATGGATTGGATCAGCCGACAGCTTTTCTCTAGTACTTTCCTTGGTGTAGCCAGCCTACTTTACTCCATTAAGAAAAACATTAGGAAATGTAGCTGGGTACATTATTTCTATGATAAACATTCGAAATATGATGGCCATGCATCATTTTTGCATTGTACGCTCATTTACTTGTGTGGCTGCCATCTGATGAAAATGAAGCTATTTTCCGTTGTGTTACGCTAATGTATTTTCTGTATTGCACAAGTTGACATCAAGTATTTACTTAAAAAGTAGCTACATTCATGTACAATTGATTGAAAAACCTAAAATAAATTGTTTCAATGGTATTGACAGTATTGAAAAACCATCCTGTTGGTATTTCCAAATACCCCGGTATATGCGGTATACAACCCAAGCCTAGCCTACAGGCTATGGATCATCTGATTGAGACCACACAAAATAGCCCATAGGTGCACTTGGTATTGCATGCCCAGCGGAGAACCAGAGGTGAGGGGTGGCATTTGGGACACATCGATATACTGTACAGTATAGCCTAATAAGCAACTAATTCTAAAACACTGATAAATATAGACATGTTATTCATTACAAATTACATGACCCTCCCCTGGACTAGATAAAAAAAAAAAAAAATACTAAACCCTCCCTTTGACTGACATTGAAAAACCATGATCCTCCCCCATTTTTCTCCAGGTAACCATTCTAAACATTTTGATCCATCCCTTAACTTATATCACTTAGGGCCCGATTCCGATTTAGGAAACGATGCCTTTCTTAAGCACGCCTTTCCTATGCACTACTCAGTACTTGGTATACAGACTTAAAGGCACTTCTCAGTGGTTAGTATTCGGACTTATCTTATGAAGGAGCCTAACAGGCTTTACAGACATGGTTCCTTTGCACGCGCTGAATAAATGTCATTCCACGGATGAAAACACTCCCACTTGCTGGCCAACAGAATTTTCTCGTGGAGTTTTCATTCAATAGGGTTTTCAATACATTTACCTTAAGCCATCCCTTTAAGTACGTGGGTACCTTTAATCAGAATTTTGTCAACAGACTGCAATACATCGAGTGAACGAACGGGTTCATAAAATAGGGATCAATCAAGAAAATATCCATTTCAACACCAACTGCTATCACGGCTTGGTCTGCTCTCCGCTCCATAACTATTTAATTATTATAACTATTTAATTAGCCTACATGTCTTTTTTTTACATATTATCATCTGTTACTAATGATCCTCAGCAACAACAACATGGCCGTGACGGTGTTTACACAGGAAAGCAAACGAAGGCAAACAAAACAATGTAATTACATGGAATGATCATGTAGGATATACCAGTTGAAGGGACCTAACAGTGAATTGACGTCGATACTGACGGTGGCTAATATTTAACATGATATAAATAGAAAACAGAAAAGTCGAGGTAGGCCAGAATTAAGACATTTAATGGTGCCCATCATCCCTGCGTGTTAAAAAGTCGGTCAATTTAAATTCTGCATAATGGCACAGCATTTCATAAACTTTATTGTGGGAAAGTTATGTTGACATGCTTCAGTTCTCTGCCATATGATTGGTTTACTAATTTTGTCTACGGTGATTATAAGGTCAAATAGATCTAAAACACGTGTCATTTATATTTACGTTTCCCTGATCCAACCGGATTACTCATTTAGCTAGCTCTTATCAATAGCTCTTATCAATAGCTCTTATCAAATTGTAAATGACAGTGCATGGAGATATGTTGTTATTTCTATCGGGGAAAAATGAAGTAGATGCTTTTTCCCCCACTGTATATAGGTACATTATTGTTATTTTATTGTGTTACTTAAAAAAAAAAAGAATAGTTTATTTTGTAAATATTTTCTTATCTCTATTTTCTTAAAACTGCATTGATTGTAAAGGGCTTGTAAGTAGGCATTTCATGGTCAGGTCTACTACCCCTGTTGTATTCGCCTCATGTTTCAAATCCAATTTGATTTGAATTTGGGGCCTTACAGCAGGTTCAAGAAAAAAATACAAGAAAAAAGAAATGAATCCATTTATCTGAGTAAAATTCCTTGTGAAAATATAAACAGATTGTGTTCTTGGGCATACTTTACATTATAATGATCAAAAATAACTCCAACCAAATACATCTTTATTACCCCTCAGCACTCTATTCTCAATACAGTGAGCCTCCGTCTCTTAGTTTAGCAGTAACACAGAGATTGTCTGAGTCGGTGAGTCCAGTGTGTCTCCAGTGGGAGTAGTGTCTGTCTGCTGGTGGACTGCTGGGTGGCCTTCGCTGTTCTGCTTTCTCCCCACAGAGCCCAACCTATTTAACAGACAGCCTGCATGCATCTCCATATTTCTATGTGGTTCATGAAAGGCAAAGACTTGAGAGATTGCCAAGAGACTGGCCGTGCAGCAACCAGAGACTTGCAGGAGTGTGCACATGTCTGAATGCGTGTGAATTCATGCATACTGTATTGGTATGCATGAAACCTTCTGGAATCATTGTAACAATATCCTCACACCTGCAAACGTTTTGCTTTTATTAGAGCAAAAGTTTGATACTTCAGATTGATCTTCTCTGCACTTTATAGTCTTCTGAAGGAGAGAAAGCAATCTGATTGTTATCGAGTCATATCACATAACCTGTACTCTCTCCCCCCCTTTGATTTTGTGTTGTTTTGTTATTGATTTGATTCAGTCTATACCAAGCGTTTCCATTTCGGAGCTGGAGACAAACCAAACCTGTCTTTGGCCCGAAGAAAATCTAGCCAAGGTCAGTTCTGAATGATTCACCCTATCTCTCCCGCAGCGCGTCTGTCTGTGTTTTGGCCAACGTGAGCACTTCTGCCTTTCAATCGGAGGGCCACTACAGAGTGAAAACGTCTGCCTGATTCTTCCTCTTATCTCTCTGCTGCTTTTAATCTCCTGAAGCTGCAGAGGGCCGGGAGGGTTTTCATTGTCCAGGGATGTGAACCCGCAACCTTTTAAATTTCGCCCCACGCTTCAAAGCCCCTTCCGCCAGGGCGGACGCACGTCCTGGACAAAGTTGCCATTTGCTTTTCATTTCCCCCCTTCGATAAGAGAGAAGAGAAAACATTGTATATTGTAATGCTCCCTTCACCCTTTTGACATTGGCAAAATTGAGGCGCTAGCGAAAGATCGATACAAATTAAAAGCAAATACAAAAATGGCTGTGGGAAGAGGGGACATCGGGCTTTTCTCAGCACCAAAGCATTGTTTGTTCAAAAGTCGACAAAGATGGTGGAGGAAATCATTTAAAAGTTAAAGAAAGAAAAGTGAGAACTTTCACTGATGCCATCTCAACTCTACTCCTAACTGTCAGTATACTTACAGAGAAAAAATAATGCCGTCACTACTTCGCTTGTAAACTTTTTAGCTCTTAAAAAGGTGCGTGAACAGTGGAGCAATCGGAAGAGGAAGAGATATTCAGCAACTCATGGTAGCGTAATGGAAGGTCCCTTAAAAAAAAAATCTATATTTTATTGAAATGTGTTTCAGAAAGAAGATAAAATCAATGTTAATCTCTCGGTATTCTAACCACAGTCAGTAACTCTTCACATAGCTCATGAACAGTTGCCCGCAGGAAAGTACAAAGCTACAGATGCGATTGGAGCAGTTTAGAATAGTACATTGTCTAACTGTTAGCAGATTACAGGGTTTCAAACCAGTGTTGAAATAGCACTAGCGACTCATACGATTTCCTATCATTTCCATCAGGATCAATTTATTCCAATTCTCATGCTACAGCCACTTACAGAGAAATGCTCATTTATGGCTCTCTAATTGTGTGTATCAGAGCTTGAAAGTGAACCCATTCCAATGTCTACATTTGTATCTTGCATCACCATATTCACCATTTAGTCATCATGTATAATACATCATGTATCATGCCTCACATGTTCCATATCACATTCATGAAAATATATTATTTCCAGTACTATGCTGTTTACTATCTTATTATCTTACTAATACTGTGGTAATATGTTAGAAATAACCTCATGTGCCAGCGGGTAGCTATCGAGGAGATATGTGGAGTGATGGTCCGTCTGAGCGCGACCTGGACCTTGTGTGGTCTCAGCTGTGTCCTTCCTGGTTCTCCCTGGTCAATGTGGCAGGCAGCAGGAAACTCTGTATGGCCTGACACACTCAGACACACCATACATGTGTTTCTGTGCACAAAGAGACACACTGCTACGCAATCAGCTACGGCTTCTGATTTACAAGATCTTACATCAACCCCCCCCCCCCCCACACACACACACACACACACACACACACACTCCACACTCCACCAGACCCTCCAAGCATCTCCTCTTCCCACCTCTCCGCCATCTCTCTAGACCTGCAAAGTGATATTTTATAATTTTCGCTCCAACATCTACAAAACATGAACCAAATGACATCTGTCCGGCGACACGTTCCAGCGTCTGCGTGCGCCTCACGGTGTGGCAGCGGCGCCGGTGGAGCCCGGGCTACAGCAGAATGGGAAAATGGTGTCTCTCTCTGTAGTTGTGTTTCTCTCCCCCAGCTTCAGTTCCGATTCTGTTGTGTGGAGTTAATTGCCACAAGAATAGCTTGATGGTTTCGGGGGCTGGCTCGCCACTGGGTAAGGGAATGGAAGAAATAGAAATGTCTGTGCTCTTTATTTGAATGCTTAAGTGTTAACCCTTCAGTCACAGCTGGCTTCTACAGGTGTGAAGATAGGAGACATGCAGAATCATGTGGTGTGAAAGTTTAGGGTCGAGAAGAAAAAAAAAAATCTAATCTGGACAGACCCTGAACTCACAGGAGCCCATCCACACATGGTTGACTCCCAAATTCCATTCCAATCAAAGTAGGCTGTTACGTGGTACAGAAAGAACACTACATACAGGACACCATAGATGTGCTACTCTTAACTTGACCTCATAAGAGACAGTGCCCCAGGAGTGTGAATCATTTCTGTGAATCCCGTTCCACATTACAAATCATTGGATAAAATCAATGGACACTTTTCCTTCAATAACCTCAACCTCATTCCTAAATGGACCTCTAAATATTTTAGCCTTTTCTCTTCCTGGGTGAGAGAGACTGAAATCCCTTAAGATATTAAGCACCAATACTGACTGAGGTGGAAATGGGATCCCATCCCCATGGCTGTTGTCATTCTTGTCTGCTTACTGGCTTACCAGCACGCACTATCACTGATGTGATGATGAGAAAAAATGGTGAGAAACAAGAAGGGAGGAAAGAAAAAGACAGAGGCACAGAGAGAAGCAAAGAGAGAAGAACAGAGAGAAGCACAGAGAGAAGAACAGAGAGAAGCACAGAGAGAAGCACAGGAGAAGAACAGAGAAGCACAAAGAGAAGAACAGAGAGAAGCACAGAGAGAAGAACAGAGAGAAGCACAGAGAGAGGCACAGAGAGAATAACAGAGAGAAGCACATAGAGAGGCACAGAGACAAGAACAGATAGAAGCACAGAGAGAAACACAGAGAGAAGCACAGAGAGAAGAACAGAGAGAAGCACAGTGAGAAACACAGAGGCACAGAGAGAAACACAGAGAGAAGCACAGAGAGAGGCACAGAGAGGAGCACAGAGAGAAGCACAGAGAGAAACACAGAGAGAAACACAGAGAGAAACACAGAGGCACAGAGAGAAGCACAGAGAGAGGCACCGAGAGAAGCACAGAGAGAAACAGAGAGAAGCACAGAGAGAAGCACAGAGAGAAGCACAGAGAGAGGCAAAGAGAGAGGGAGTGGCATTTCCACTGTGTTATTGGTCCTGTATATCTGTGAAGAGCCATGGGATTTCCATCGATACAAATCAAAAACACATAAAAGAGACGTGCGAGGGGACGCGGTGAGAAGCTGAAGATCAGGTTCTATTTTGCTGTGATTTATGGACCACTGAGTGACCCACAGGAGGTAAGGTCAGAGGAGGCAGTGTGAGCCTGCATTCTCGATACCTCATTGCCAACTCACGGACCAGTCAATAACCTATTTAATTTAATGTCACAGCCAATATGGGTAAAGCGTATTGACAAGGTCCTGAATACACTTTCAAGAAACCCCCAGCTGCAAGGACCAGATAAACTGTTTGTGAAAAACTCAATCTTGCCTTCCATGAATGCCCCCGAGTCGTTATAAATTATTAAACCCACCTGCCCTCTAATAAAGTGTGGTGAGAAACTTCAACTCCAGGAACTAATGTCAGTGATTTTGAGGAGGGAGAGCAATTTTTGCAGAGACAAGCCTCAATTCCCACATCACATTTTAGCCAGCTCAACCTCCTCTATGAGGGGACTCCATCACTAACTGGCCTTTATGAATGTTTCAGTAATGGAGCGGAGGGAGGAGAGAGAAATGCCACTTCACATGAGCAGGTAATACAGTTATATTTCTCAGGTGTAATACTGCATCTCTTGCTATTGCCCTATGAATGCTGTTGACTTTTGCATCCATGGGTTTCTGCATTTATTAGAAAATGAAGTCAACTTTCACGCTGTGTTCAATAAAAAGCTAATAAAACGCCAATATAACTTTCAGAAAGGCAGACTTTTAAATGACAGCCTTTGGGGACTTTTGACAGCCAGCCTTTGGGGACTTTTGACAGCCTTTGGGGACTTTTGGAACAATACTTTTGGGGGTATTGCCATCTTTGTCACCTCACCAGCATTGCAAACATTGCTCCTCAAGTGTCATCTTACAAAAACATAAACACTATGTTCATCCCTGCATCTGTCTTTCCCTAAGTGAGTGGGTGACACTGACATCTGAAGGTGAGTCCAGTCTTTTGATGGCCCTGTAACAGTCAATGAGCCATTTCATCTTGGGCCTCAGCCCAGTCGATACAGACCACGTCGTGTTATGGAGATCCAGCGAGCAAGAGCTCTGCCCAGACCTGATAAACCACAAATTCAACCCCCAACCCCTTTGTCTTCCATTTTGGTTTGGAGCAAAGAAGAGCATTTGGCCTATTTAAATCATGTACGCCTCTATTTAATGAGCTGTGGTAATCCTTAGCGGCTAGCAGCTGTAAGGGGCGGTTAGCCCCAGCTGAAACACAATTACTCCAAAATGAACTTGATTGGAGGATTACTCATGTTTTTCTATTCATGGTGCTAGTTTACAAACATGACAGTATCATTCCAGCAGCCACACACAAATGGCAATGTCTGTTTCATCATATGGTATCGCGAGGAAAGAATTGCTTCTCTGGCATGGGTTTTGGGCCCATTTGGGTAAAACTAGCAAAATACATGAACGTATTCAAAGTTGTCTGCTTAATTATGTTAATTTTATGTCCATTGAAGTCATCAAAATAAAGGAATGAAATAAAACATTTTCTCTTTCTATCTGTGAAAGTGTTCCTACTAGTGAGTGTCAGTTGTAATGGAATTGTCTTGTACGTCTTGTGGTTGATATATGGTAAGACTCCGGGTGCACGTTGTACCTGCTAAGGTTAATACTGAGCCACGTACAGAAGTCATCCATTGAAGGAGCAGCGTCTGTTGTCAAAATGGGGAAACTGTTTTGACTTTGTGGCTGTGTGGAAATCATGTCAAGTGGCTAATATAGAAATCGCTCTTCCATTTCCTGGTTGCTAAAATTCTACACTGTTCTCTCAATTTTCAATTTATGTGAGAAAACAAGCACGGAAGAGTGTAGGGAATCACTGTGAAATATATTTTCAATAGCAACAAAATATAATTTTTACAGCTGGTGGACGAAAACCCAAAGTAAAAGGCCCAAGCGCGAGTCTCCGCCATGTTACAGGGAAAGGGGATGCGTGGGAGGGAGATATGTTGTTTTGAAGGCTGCTTAGTGCTGTTGCAATTCACCTAGCTTCCACATAGTGGGAGAAGTATTGAAGTATTTCCACAGCTGAAGTAACTTTGGATACAGGCATAGATTTGCATCTCATCAGAGCAGTCTGGCAGGCTAGATGGTGTGCGTTATTGGAGAGCGAAGCACTTACCATTAATGACTAACTAATGGAAGACATTCTGGTACTTGATGGATTGATGTGTGCTGCTTCTCTCTCTTCCTACTTGAGTGGGCCTTGATATACTAATTTCAACCTGCATGGAAAAGATTTGAACAAGATTGTTATATGTTCTATCTGTAACTTGTGAGTAATACATATGACAGCAAATACACAGTAATATCTGATGTATATTGTTGGTTAACATTTAGACATAAAGGAAATGCTGTCACGTTCGTCGTAATGATGAGACCAAGGCGCAGCATGAGTAGAGTTCCACATTGTCACGATCGTCGTAAGAAGCGGACCAAAGCGCAGCGTGGTGTGAATGCATCATTTTAATGGATGACGAAAACACAAAGTAAACTGAACAAAACAATAAATGAACAACGACCGTGAAGCTATATACCAAATGTGCTGACACAAGCAACTAACATAGACAATCACTCACAACCCACAATGACAAAACAGGCTACCTAAATATGCTTCCCAATCAGAGACAACGACTAACACCTGCCTCTGATTGAGAACCATATCAGGCCAAACACAGAAACAGACAAACTAGACATCCAACATAGAATGCCCACTCAGATCACACCCTGACCAAACAAAACATATAAACATACAAAGCAAACTATGGTCAGGGCGTGACAGTACCCCCCCCCCAAAAAAACCTGAACCTATAGGGGAGGGTCTGGGTGGGCATCTGTCTGCGGTGGCGGCTCTGGCGCTGGACGTGGCCCCCACTCCACCATAGTCTTAGTCCACCTTAGTAGCGTCCTTTGAGCGGCGACCCTCGCCGCCGACCTAGGACTGGCAACCCTGCTAAAGGGCCCCACTGGACTGAGGGGCAGCTCCGGACGGAGGGGCAGCTCCGGACTGAGGGGCAGCTCCGGACTGAGGGGGAGCTCCGGACTGAGGGGCAGCTCCGACCGAGGGGCAGCTCCGGACTGAGGGGCAGCTCCGGACTGAGGGGCAGCTCCGGACTGACTGACGGCTATGGCAGCTCCTGGCTGGCGGCTCTGGCATTTCCTGGCTGGCTGACGGCTCTGGCAGCTCCTGGCTGGCTGACGGCACATAATTTTAATAAACCGAAACTCACTGAACAAAAACAACAAACAACAAACCAAACGTGAAGCTACTGTAGTGCACTCAGGCAACTAAATGTAGACAAGATCCCACACCAGAAAATGGGAAAAAGCCAACGATAAACAGCTGTCTCTGATTGGGAACCATATCAGGCCAACATAGAAAAACACAACATACAATGCCCACCCCAAATCACACCCTGACCTAACCAAATAAATTGTCTCTCTAAGGTCAGAGCGTGACAGTACCCCCCCCCCCCCCCTCCCCCTCCCTGGAGCTCGTCGCTGGAGACCCCGGACTGGGGACCATCGCTGGAGGCTCCAGACTGGCGACCGTCGCCGGAGGCTCCGGACTGTGGACCGTCGCCGGAGGTTCCAGACTGTGGAGCGTATCAGGAGGTTCCGGACTGTGAAACGTCACTGGAGGTTCTGGACTGTGAAACGAAGCCCTGGACTGGGAACTGTCGCCGGAAGCTCTGGACTGGGAACTGTCGCCGGAAGCTCTGGACTGTGGAGGCGCACTGGAGGCCTGATTCGTGGGACCGGTACAGGTGGCACTGGGCTGATGACACGCACCTCAGGGCGAGTGTGGGGAGGCGCACTGGAGGACTGGAGCATAGAGCTGGCACAATGCGTTCTGGCTGGATGTTTTTTTTCCCGGCAAATGCGGGGTGCTGGTACAGGACACACTGGGCTGTGCAGACGCACCCGAGAGACAGTGCGCAGAGCCGGCTCAGGATATCCTAAGTACGGGGAGTAGGCTCGGGTCTGAACCCTGCCAATCTCTATGTGTGCCCCCTCCTTTGCCGTGATGACAGCTTTGCACCCTCTTGGCATTCTCTCAACCAGATTCACCTGGAATGCTTTTCGAACAGTCTTGAAGGAGTTCCATAAGCTGAGAACTTGTTGGCTGCTTTTCCTTCACTCTGCAGTCCAACTCATCCCAAACCATCTCAATTGGGTCGGGTGATTGTGGAGGCCAGGTCATCTGATGCAGCATTACATCACTCTCCTTCTTGGTCAAATAGCCCTTACACAGCCTGAAGGTGTTTTGGGTCTTTTTCCTGTTGAAAAACAAATGATAGTCCCACTAAGCGAGTATCACTGGGATGGCGTATCACTGCAGAATGATGTGGTAGTCATGACGGTTAAGTGTGCCATGAATTCTAAATAAATCACTGACAGTGTCACCAGCAAAGCACCCCCACACATCACACCTCCTCCTCCATGCTTCACGGTGGGAACCACACATGCAGAGATCATCTGTTCACCTACTCTGTGTCTCACAAAGACATGGCGGTTGGATCCAAAAAACTCAAATTTGGACTCATCAGACCAAAGGACAGATTTCCACCGGTCTAATGTACATTGCTCGTGTTTCTTGGCCCAAGCAAGTCTATTCTTCTTATTGGTGTCCTTTAGTAGTGGTTTCTTTGCAGCAATTTGACCATTACGGCAGTATTCACGCTGTCTTCTCTGAACAGTTGATGTTGAGATCAGTCTGTTACTTGAACTCTGTGAAGCATTTATTTGGGCTGCAATTTCTGAGGCTGGTAACTCTAATGAACTTATCCTCTGTAGCAGATGTAACTCTGGGTCTTCCTTTCCTATGGTGGTTCTCATGAGAGTCAGTTTCATCATAGAGCTTAATCGTTTTTGCGACTGCACTTAAAGAAACATTCAAAGTTCTTGAAATTTTCCAGATTGACTGACCTTCATGTCTTAAGGTAATGATGGACTGTCATTTATCTTTGCTTATTAGAGCTGTTCTTGCCATAATATGGATTTGGTCTTCTGTATACCTCCCCTACCTTGTCACAACACAACTGATTGGCTCAAACGCATTAAGAAAGAAAGAAATTCAACAAATTCACTTTTAACAAGGCACACCTGTTAATTGAAATGCATTCCAGGGTATGAACCATGAAACTGGTTGAGAGAATGCCAATAGTATGCAAAGCTGTCATTGAGGCAAAGGGTGGCTACTTTGAAGAATCTCAAATATAAAACACATTTTGATGTGTTTAACTAGTTTTTGCTTACTACATGATTCCATATATGTTATTTCAGAGATAGATAATTTCACCATAAAATGCACCTTTATAATAAAATCATGTGAAGGAAATGTTATAGTTGTGATTTTCTAACAACCAATTTCTGTGTTCATGTAAGCGACTGATTGAACAAATCCTCACTTATCAGTATCTGCAGTTTGGCAGTACTCCCAAAACCTTGTTTAGAGAAAGGGATATCTCAGTTTCAAGGTCTCAGCTTAGAGAGAATGCCTTGTGAGGTATTGGTCTGTCACATGCATGACCCAGTATTGGTCGTCACATGAATGAAGCAAACATGAACTATGAATGACGAATAAGCTAAATCATGCAAATATAACTTGTCAGTAAATAAGGGAACTAATGGGACAGCCCCTTTAGAGCTTATGACAGACAGACATTCTCCAGGTCTCATGTGGAGACCTGGACAAAGTGAGGGAAATGATCTCGGAGAAACAATGGATAATTTAAGATTGACTTAGAGTGTCCTTGTGTAAGAATTTCAACAACAATTATTAAATGCATAATCGCATTTGTGGTCACTTTTGATAATGGTGTTTTCCTGCTAATGTGAAGAAATAGCCTAATAGTTTATCAACATTTTAAGCAAAACTTTCTGATCTGTTGTGTCAGCCACATTGTGTAAAACATGTTTGGGGATGCTTGTGGTTGTATTAATGTGGGATCTTTTGCATCCCACAACTGTCCCAGACTGTGTCTGGAATATTTATTTCTCGCACAGAATAGAATAGGTTGACTTTTGTACTATGGGGGATAGCAGATTGACACAGGCTAGTGCTTTTGCTGTTCGTTAGGCCTACTCATCTTGTTGGCTGACGAAAAGTAAATGTAGACAGTTCTTCCAATATCTTCAATATGCACCTTGGAATTGGATAAGGACGTGTGCAGTTGCTTCCCCGATGTGTCTGTCTTCACTTGTAGCCTGTGAGAAAGACCCCATCATGTGATGGAGAGTGCGCAGCACTCAGTGAGTGCTTCGGAGCATGCACTCAGGGAGAAGGGCACAAGAAAGGCATGGATTTTTTTAGGGGGCATTATGGCCACAAATGGGATGCTGCAGTGAAATTTGAGGCATTATCAAGTGCTTGTCAAATTGTGAATGAGATGAGATGAGATATTAATGAAGTGTGTACAGCCTGCACAAAAAATATTTTTCAAAATACTTTTTATCAAATCATCATTAGAGTTGCATCATGTATAAAAAATCCAAACATATAGCGAAACTTTTGTAGAACAACTAAAGTTAATAACAATAACATTAATAACTATACATTAAGCATATAGGAGTACCTATTTCTTTGTTAAACGCTCAACACAGAATAGCTGCATGTACGCATTCCCTCAAATAATTTGGAGAAAAGATTTCTATTTTATTCAGCTTTGTTCAATTGTATTATTTATACTATGAAATAATATAAAATAATGCCACGGAACTAAGCTAATCTTGTCTGCTAAATTACCTAGTGTAGCCCACAGCCATTTGGGATAGCCACATCAGGACCTAACGTAAGGACAACTCAGAGTATGCTATTCTGTTCTTCTGAAATAGACTACATTTTCTTAGTATCATGCTTCTTTAGAGCTGTCTAAATTAAATAATGGATTTATTGTGAAGGTGTAGACTATATTACATGGATTTATTCAACTTTTTAAAATGTAGATGTTCCAAATGTCTGCATCAGTGGCGGAGCATGTGTGGAAGCCAGGAGATGCTAAAAGTGTTAATTAATGGTAAATTACCATGAGTCCGACAGGTATTTGCTTGACAATCACTGGCTGACAACATTTCGGGACTGCCACAGCCCTTGTGGTTTCTGTATCATGTTATGGGTATGCTTGTCATCAGCAAGGACTAGGAAGTTGTTAGGACAAAAATAAACAGAATACAGCTATAAGCATAGACATTCCTAGAGGAAAACCTATTTGTGTCTGTTGGAAAGCAGAAATTCTAGAAATTCACCTTTCAGCAGGACAATAACCTAGAATCAAATCTACACTGGAGTTGCTTACCAAGATGATATTCGAGTGAAATCAAATTGTATTGGTCACATACACGTGTTTAGCAGATGTTATTGCGGGTGTAGAGAAATGCTTGTACTTCTAGTTCGACAGTGCAGCCAGTGCAACATAAACCCAATACACACAAATCTAAAGGAATAGAATTAAGAATATAGAAATATTTGGACAAGCAATGTCAGAGCGGCATAGAATAAAATACAGTAGAAAAGTATAGAGCGCAGTATATACTGTAGAAGCTGTTTTTCAGTCTCTCGATCCCCGCTTCAATGCACTGACCTCGCCTTCTGGATGATAGTGGGGTGAACAGGCAGTGGCTGGGTTGGTTGTTGTCCTTGATGATCATTTTGGCCTTCCTGTGACATCGGGTGCTATAGGTGTCCTGGATTTAGGTAGTTTTCCCCCAGTGATGCGTTGTGCAGACCTCTCCCTCTGGAGAGCCCTGTGGTTGTGGGCGGTGCAGTTGCCGTACCAGAAGGTGATACAGCCCGACAGGATACTCTCAATTGTGCATCGGTAAAAGTTTGTGAGGGTTTTCGCTGACAAGTCAGATTTCTTTAGCCTCCTGAGGTTGAAAAGGCGCTGTTGCGTCTTCTTCACCACACTGTTTGTATGGGTGGCCCATTTCAGTTTGTCAGTGAGGTGTACGCCGAGGAACTTAAAACTTTCCACCTTCTCCACTGCTGTCCCGTCAATGTGGACATGGGGGTGCTCCCTCTGCTGTTTCCTGAAGTCCAGGATCATCTCCTTTGTTTTGTTGACTTTAAGTGAGAGGTGATTTCTGTCGGTGGCACTGTGTTATCCTCAAAGCGGGCAAAGAAGTTGTTTAGCTTGTCTGGAAGCAAGATGTTGGTGTCCTTTAATGTGTCTGGTTTTCCTTTTGTAGTCTGTGATTGTCTGTAGACCCTGCCACATACGTCTCGTGTCTGAGCCAGTGAATTGCGACTCCACTTTGTCTCTATACTGACGTTTTGCCTGTTTGATTGCCTTGCGGAGGGAATGACTACTCTCTTTGTATTCTGACATATTTCCAGTCACCTTGCCATGGTTAAATGCAGTGGTTTGCGCTTTCAGTTTTGTGCGAATGCTGCCATCTATCCACGGTTTCTGGTTAGGGTGGGTTTTAATAGTCTCAGCGGGTAAAACATCTCCTATACAATTCCTTAAAAACTCAACCACCAAATCAGCGTATACGTCAATATTAGTATCGGAAGCTACCCGGAACATATCCCAGTCCGCGTGATCAAAACAATCTTGAAGTGTGGATTCCGATTGGTCAGACCAGTGTTGAATAGTCCTTAGCACGAGTACTTCCTGTTTGAGTTTCTGTCTACTGAAAGGGAGGAGCAAAACGGAGTCGTGGTCAGATTTGCCGAAAGGAGGGTGGGGGAGGGCCTTGTATGCATCGCGGAAGTTGAAATAACAGTGGTCTAGTGTTTTCGCAGCGTGAATACAACAGTTGATATGCTGATAGAATTTAGGCAACCTTTTCCTCAAATTTGCTTTGTTAAAATCTCCAGCTACAATAAATGCAGCCTCAGGATATATGGTTTCCCTATTTGCATAAAGTCCAGTGAAGTTCCTTGAGGGCCGTCGTGGTATCGGCTTGAGGGGGGTATACACGGCTGTTACTATAATCAAAGAGAATTCTCTTGGGAGATAATACAGTTGGCATTTGATTGTGAGGTATTCTAGGTTCGGGTGAACAAAATGACTTGAGTTCTTGTATGTTATCACAATTGCACCATGAATCATTAATCATGAAACATACACCTTCTTCTTCCCAGAGAGATTTGTATTCCTGTTGTTGCGATGCACTGAGAATCCAGGTGGCTGTACCGACTCCGACAGTATATCCCGAGAGAGCCCTGTTTCCGTGAAACAGGGTATATTGCAATCCCTGATGTCTCTCTGGAAATCCCTAGCCCTAAACTCGTCAACTTTATTATCCAGGGACTTCCGCAAGTAATATATGCGGAAGTGGTGGGTGGTGTGCGCGCCTCCTAAATCGGACCAGAAGGCCGCTGCGAGTACCACTTCTATGCCGGCGTTGTTTTGGGTCTGCCTCTAGAATCAGTTAAATTGCCCTGGGTGGTATTGAATGTTCCAGAGTGGCCCTGTTACAGTTTAAACTGAAATCTCCTTGAAAATCTATAGCAAGACTTTAAAATGCATGTCTAGCAATTTTATTTTATTTTATTTTATTTTACCTTTATTTAACTAGGCAAGTCAGTTAAGAACAAATTCTTATTTTCAATGACGGCCTAGGAACAGTGGGTTAACTGCCTGTTCAGGGGCAATGATCAACAATCAACTTGACAGAGCTTGAAGAATTGTTAAACGAATAATGGGCAGAACCCAGGTGTGCAAAGCTCTTAGAGACATACCCAAAAAGACTTACAGCTGTATTCACTGCCAAAGGTGCTTCTACAAAGTATTGACTCAGGGGTGAGAGAAAACATATATTTAATCAATTTTGAATTCAGGCTGTAACACAACAAAATGTGGAATAAGTCAAGGAACATAAATACTTTCTGAAGGCACTGTAAGTCAACACATACAAATACACCACCGACATACAGTATAAGGAAACATACAAAATCTTACCAGATTATTTCAATAAGATTCTTATTTGATTTTCATGATTCTTTTCCATATCTTTTCCATTTCTAGGAAGGTTTTCAATGTTGTATAGTGAAGAGTTTCTTTCCAAAACGCTATAACCATTTTCCGAAATGTTGGTAAATTAGCTATAGTTGTTTAAAGAAGGTGTGAAAGAGATTGGTGTATTTTTTCACTATCTAATCATGGTATGTGGTTGTTCAATGCCAGACATGTATTTGTTTGAAATCTATCACTTAATGGTTTGATTTCAGAGAGACAAATAATCATGTTTTCTTTTACGAAAAGCTATATATCTGCCTCACTCAACTTAATACAGTGCATTTAATACAGTGCATTCATTCAATACAATACATTACCAAATGTCATGGCAGTGCTCGGGTTGTTGGTTTGGAATGTTTTGAAAGTGTCTGAAAAAGTGTTCTATTGGGAAAGTTTGGTTACTAGCTGGCTAACTATAGATTATTTATCCCACGACGTGGTTGGCATCAGGTGCTGGGACCAGTGCTATCTGTCCAGGGATTATCCCGAGGGACAATCAAGATGCAACAACATTGTTGTACACAGATTTGCAGAATCTCCACATGAGACCTGGAGACAAAGTGAGGGAAACGATCTCGGAGAAACTGAAGATGGACCAGAGGAAGATTGAGTTGGAGCCGCCCACAGGACAGGGAATCCCACCACCGGCCCAGGTGACAGGCCCAAGGTAACGGTTCTGGAAAGAGCCAAGAACTTGAGGGAAACATACATCTTCCTCAAGTACATCTTCCTCAACGAGGACTATCCTGAAGCTGTGCGCCAGAAGAGAATATAACTTATCCCGGCCATGAAAGCTGCCAGAGCCATTCATCCGATATGACAGGCTCGTTATGACAGGCTCGTCCACCCTCCCTCCCAACAGCCTGGAAGGGATGAGAGTTGGTAGCTTTAACCCCACAGCACACACAAACACACTTAAACACACCAACGGATTAACAGGCTGCTAAATGTATGTTTTATTTCCCTTACGTTGTTTGTTATTTTCCATGTTATGACTATCTCTGAGAAGCTAACAGGGAGGGCTAAATGTTTTTCATTGTATTTAATCTTTATTTAACTAGGCAAGTCAGTTAAGAACAAATTCTAATTTACAAATTCTTACTTGTGTAGCCCATATGAAGCCTTATAAATAGGGTTTATGAAATCAGTAACTTGCTAACATCAGATAACATTCATATATTAGCCATTTCAGAGACTCACATTGATCATTCATTTTATAATACAGCAGTAGCAATTAGGGATGCACAATATATCGGTGAACATATCGGAATTGGACGATATTAGCCAAAAATGCCAACATCGGTATCGGCCGATGTCTCGTTTAACGCCCCCAATGTGCAAAACCGATGTCAAAGCTGATGTGCATACCTATATAAGGTAATGACGCCAGGTAAAATGTTGAGCTATACGTCCAACACAGCATTCCTAAACTAGCCCACAATGTCTGCTGTGTGGATCGAGCAGTCAACAAGTCGAGCAGTCATTTGAAAGAGTAACAACATTTCACAGAGACAATGCAAAGGCAAAATCCATTAAAGCCAAGATAATGGAATTCATTGCCCTTGACAATCAAACATTCTCTGTCATGGGTGATGTTGGCTTTTGCCAACTTGCCGACTGCATTTGGTACACAATACCAAATGTGCTATTTTACAGATGTTGACCTACCGGAGTTACACAGTAATAGCGTCACTGCTATTAGCTTCACAACAATCATACTATGGAATGCCGTTTGGGTCTTTGCGTGTCAAAATAGATAGCACTGTCAAAGCTGTACAAAAAAGTCTGCAAACAAGTAAACACCGGCCACGAACGGTGTTTACAATACCGCATTGGTAATAAAGCATAATTTGTTCGACCGCAACTTCTGGGGTAGCTAGCTTTAGCTTGGTACCTAGCGAGCACCAATGCAACCAGCCTGAAAACAATGATCAGTAGAACCTGCAGTCATTTTCATTATTCTTAGCAATGATTTAAGAATCCTTGTGAGTAAGTATTAGCTAGGTTGCCACTTGTTGTTCGCCTGTTGAAATTGAACTTCAGTTCATGAAAATAAAAAGCAAGTCAGCATCTTAACCCTGTTTCCCAAAGCTAAGTTTATAAGCAGCCAGCTAGCTTAATCTGGCTAGTGAGGCTCGACCGCACCGGGTTATATGTTGTGAAGCAAGCCACAAAAAGGACTAGGCACAATGGTGGAATTTGCAGTTTGCCTTCAAAATAAAAGTCTGACATTGATAGTAATGCAAATAAATACCAATAGTAGAATCATGCCATACTTTTATTTTGAAGGCTAACCGCAAACTCCACTATTGTGGCTAATCCTTGTTGTGGCTAGCTCCACATAGATGGGTCCGACCACCATTCATCAAATAAGAACTGTCTTATAAATTAGGGTTATTTTAGATGATGACTCCCAATCATGGCCGGATGTGATACAGCCTGGATTCGAACCAGGGACTGTAATGACGCCTTTTGCACTGACGTGCAGTGCCTTAGACCGCTACGTCCATGTGTGTGTGTTAACTACACTGCTCAAAAAAAGGGAACACTAAAATAACACATTCTAGATCTGAATGAATGAAATATTCTTATTAAATACTTTTTTCTTTACAGTTGAATGTGCTGACAACAAAATCACACAAAAATTATCAATGGAAATCAAATTTATCAACCCATGGAGGCTGATCCAACTTTGATGTAATGTCCTTAAAACAAGTCAAAATAAGGCTCAGTAGTGTGTGTGGCCTCCACGTGCCTGTATGACCTCCCTACAACGCCTGGGAATGCTCCTGATGAGGTGGCGGATGGTCTCCTGAGGGATCTCCTCCCAGACCTGGACTAAAGCATCCGCCAACTCCTGGACAGTCTGTGGTGCAACGTGGCGTTAGTGGATGGAGCGAGACATGATGTCCCAGATGTGCTCAATTGGATTCAGGTCTGGGGAACGGGCTGGCCAGTCCATAGCATCAATGCCTTCCTCTTGCAGGAACTGCTGACACACTCCAGCCACATGAGGTCTAGCATTGTCTTGCATTAGGAGGAACCCAGGGCCAACCGCACCAGCATATGGTCTCACAAGGGGTCTGAGGATCTCATCTCGGTAGCTAATGGCAGTCAGGCTACCTCTGGCGAGCACATGGAGGGCTGTGCGGCCCCCCAAAGAAATGCCACCCCACACCATGACTGACCCACCGCCAAACCGGTCATGCTGGAGGATGTTGCAGACAGCAGAACGTTCTCCACGGAGTCTCCAGACTCTGTCATGTCTGTCATGTGCTCAGTGTGAACCTGCTTTCATCTGTGAAGAGCACAGATGTCGAATTTGCCAATCTTGGTGTTCTCTGGCAAATGCCAAACATCCTGCACGGTGTTGGGCTGTAAGCACAACCCCCACCTGTGGACGTCGGGCCCTCATACCACCCTCATGGAGTCTGTTTCTGACCGTTTGAGCAGACACATGCACATTTGTGGCCTGCTGGAGGTCATTTTGCAGGGCTCTGGCAGTGCTCCTCCTTGCACAAAGGCGGAGGTAGCGGTCCTGCTGCTGGGTTGTTGCCCTCCTACGGCCTCCTCCACGTCTCCTGATGTACTGTCCTGTCTCCTGGTAGCGCCTCCATGCTCTGGACACTACGCTGACAGACACAGCAAACCTTCTTGCCACATCTCGCATTGATGTGCCATCCTGGATGAACTGCACTACCTGAGCCACTTGTGTGGGTTGTAGACTCCATCTCATGCTACCACTAGAGTGAAAGCACCGCCAGCATTCAAAAGTGACCAAAACATCAGCCAGGAAGCATAGGAACTGAGAAGTTATCTGTGGTCTCCACCTGCAGAACCACTCCTTTATTGGGGGTGTCTTGCTAATTGCCTATAATTTCCACCTGTTTTCTATTCCATTTGCACAACAGCATGTGAAATGTATTGTCAATCAGTGTTGCTTCCTAAGTGGACAGTTTGATTTCACAGAAGTGTGATTGACTTGGAGTTACATTGTGTTGTTTAAGTGTTCCCTTTATTCTTTTGAGCAGTGTATTTAACTGTACTAGAATACTTAAAAGGCCGCTAAAATTGTAAATATTGGTTATTGGTATCGGTTTTTGTTGGCAAGGGAAATATCTGATATCGGTATCAGCAATACAAGGATATGACATCTATTGAAAATACAGGAATGCTTAAGGTGGAGGTGTTGCTGTACACTACCATTCAAAAGTTTGGGGTCACCTAGAAATGTACTTGTTTTTGTCCATTAAAATAACATCAAATTGATCAGAAATACAGTGTAGACATTGTATATGTTGCAAATTACTGTTGTAGCTGGAAACGGCAGATTTTGTATGGAATATCTAAATATGCGTACAGAGGCCCATTATCAGCAACCATCACTCCTGTGTTCCCATGGCACGTTGTGTTAGCTAATCCAAGTTTACATTTTAAAAGGCTAATTTATCATTAGAAAACCCTTTTGCAATTATGTTAGCACAACTGAAAAATGCTGTTCTGATTAAAGAAGCAATAAAACAGGCCTTCTTTAGACTAGTTGAGTATCTGGAGCATCAGCATTTGTGGGTTCGATTAAGGCTCAAAATGGTCAGAAACAAAGAACTTTCTTCTGAAACTCATCAGTCTGTTCTTGTTCTGAGAAATTAAGGATATTCCATGTGAGATATTGCCAAGAAACTGAAGATCTCGTACAACGCTGTGTACTACACTCTTCACAGAACAGCCCAAACTGGCTCTAACCAGAATAGAAAGAGGAGTGGGAGGCCCGGTGCACAACTGAGCAAGAGAACAAGTACATTAGAGTGTCTAGTTTGAAAAACAGACACCTCACAAGTCCTCAACTGGCAGCTTCAATAAATAGTACCTGCAAAACACCAGTCTTAACGTCAACAGTGAAGAGGCAACTCAGGGATGCTGGCCTTCTAGGCAGAGTTGCAAAGAAAAAGCCATATCTCAGACTGGCCAATAAAAAGAAAAGATTAACATGGGCAAAAGAACACAGGCACTGGACAGAGGAACACTTCCCAGAGGAACGTTATTTTTCCAAAAATGAAAATACTGCCCCCTAGTCACAAAAGGTTAATGAGGAATTTAAAAACTGTATGGTTGAAGAGATGGGGCAAAATGATTGGTTAATAAGTCTGGCTGCACATCTAACTTACTGCAAATTGAGAAATTATGTGACTAAACTCAATGACAGAAAAAAATAAACTGTATTATGAAGCCAATATCAATGACATAAAGTATGAACTTTTAATAAAATTATGGGCAGAAAGACAAATTCAACTCCATCTTTCATCGAATCAGATGGCTTATTCATCACAAAACCATTTGATGTTGCCAATTATTTTAATGATTACTTCATTGGCAAAGTGGGAAAACTTAAGCAGGAATTTCCAACAACGAACAATGAGCCATCGTATTTATGCATAAAAAACAAATAATGAAAGAAAACCATTGTAAATTTGATTATTGTAATGTTAGTGTGGGAAAGCTGGAAAATGTATTGTTATCAATCAATAATGGCAAACCTGTCATTGACAATTTAGAGGGAAGGCTACTGAGGATGGTGGCTGACTCTATGGCCACTCCTATCTATCATATATTTAATCTGAGACTAGATGAAGGTGTTGTTCTCAGGGGTCTTTTCAAAATCCCCAAATCTAGAACAAATTCAAGAAAGCATACAGCATTATATAGAGACATTATTGCATGGAACTCCCTTCCATTTCATATTGCTCAAATGAAGAGAAAACCTGGTTTAAAAAAAACATATAAAGCAACACCTCACGCCCCAACGCCTCTCCCCTATTTGACCTTGATGTTTTGTGTGTATGTATTGATGTGTAGGCTATGTGTGTCCTTGAGCTGTTCTTGTATATTAATGTTTTGTATTATATCATGTTTCATGTTCTGTGTGGACTCCAGGAAGAGTAGCTGCGGTTTTCGCAACAGCTAACGGGGATCCTACTAAAATACCCAAATTCCTGCTCATTAATAGGGAGTTGGTCCCCTTTTTGCTGCTATAACAGCCTCAACTCTTCTGGGAAGACTTTCCACTAGATTAGAACACTGCTGCACACAAGAGCATTAGTGAGGTCGGGCACTGATGTTGGGCGATTAGGCCTGGCTCACAGTCAGCGTTCCAATTCATCCCAAAGGTGATCAATGTGGTTGAGATCAGGGCTATGTGCAAGCCAATCATGTTCTTCCACACCGATCTCGAAAAAAACCCGTTTCTGTATGGACCTCACTTTTTGAACTGGAGCATTGTCATGCTGAAACAGGAAAGGGCCTTCCCCAAACTGTTGCCTAAAGTTGGAAGCACAGAATCGGCTAGAATGTCATTGTATGCTTTCGTGTTAAGATTTCCCTTCCCTGAAACTAAGGTGCCTGGCCCAAACCATGAAAAAATGCTCCAGACTGTTATTCCTCCTCCACCAAACTTTATAGTTGGCACTATGAATTACGGCAAGTAGCGTTCTCCTAGCATCCGTCAAACCCAGATTCGCCAGTCGGACTGACAGATGTTGAAGCAGTATTCATCACTCCAGAGTATTGCGTTTCCACTGCTCCAGAGTCCAATGGCTGCTAGTTTTCTACCACTCCAGCTGACACTTGGCATTGCGCATGGTGATCTTAGGCTTATGTGCGGCTGCTCGACCATGGAAACCTATTTCATGAAGCTCCCGACGAACAGTTCTTGTGCTAATGTGGCTTCCAGAGGCAATTTGGAACTCGGTAGTGAGTGTTCAAACCGAGGACAGACAATTTGTATGCGCTTCGCGCTTCAGCATTCTGCGGTCCCGTTCTGTGAGCTTGTGTGGCATACCACTTTGCGGCTGAGCAGTTGTTGCGCCTGCCCTAGACGTTTCCACTTCAGAATAACATCCCATACAGTTGACTGGTCAGCTCTAGCAGGGCAGAAATTTGATGAACTGACTTGTTGGAAAGGTGGCATACTATGGCAGTGCCACGTTGAAAGTCACTAATCTCTTCAGTAAGGCCATTCTACTGCCAATGTTTGTCTATGGAGATTGCATTGCTGTGTGCTTGATTTTATACACCTGTCAGCAACGGGTGTGATTGAAATACCCGAATCCGCTAATTTCAATGGGTGTCCACATACTTTTGTATATATAGATTACCTAGGTGAATCAACCACAAATATACAGTATACAAATATTCCATTCTATATGAAAATATAGTGTACATTTTTTAAATATTTATCATTTTTTTAATACACACCTAAAATCTCTGACTAAAAAATCTGAGAACTGTAATATTTTACACTTTCATGAAGGTACTAATAAGCAATAATTTCTGGAGAAAAATGTGTGGATATTGCATTTTGGAAATAAACTCTTCATATCAGTAAATGTTGACATCTCATTGACAAATTAATATGCACTAAAACATATAAATAAACATAAACACATCAAATAAAAACTGAAACAACCTTGTAAGAGTGCAGGTAAGGATGCATTCCTTGAAACAGTTGTGATGTACAGTAAAGTCAATAGGGGATTGACCTGTAAATACATTTTTGCAGGTCTTTCCTATAATTCTTCAGTCACTTGAATAAGGTTCAGAAAAGTGGGATGAGCTAGTATATTGTGGCTAAACAAAGGGAAAAGCCTTGCCAGTCTTGCCTCTTGGTTGTCCTGAGGGTCTGGCCAGTGAGCATCCAGTTAAATGTGCACAGACAGATGAGTCTGCTCTCGCAACTCTGCTGCACCTCCCAAGGGCACAATGACATTTTCCTGGGACAATATGGGGCTGCAGTGACATAGAAAACATTCCCTCCTTCCGTCTCCCCTTTCCTGCCCCAGACACTGCAATGCCATATCTCTCTCTCTCTCTCTCTCTCTCTCTCTCTCTCTCTCTCTCTCTCTCTCTCTCTCTCTCTCTCTCTCTCTCTCTCTCTCGCTCTCTCTCTCTCTCTCTCTCTCTCTCTCTCTCTCTCTCTCTCTCTCTCTCTCTCTTCTAATTTCCCCTAACTTTTCGTGAGTGCTGCTGCTGTAGCTGCTTTTTGCCTTTTCATTCTGTCACAGGTCAGGGGACTTGACAAAGTTCCAAAAGGCTGGTGGCGGCAGGGGAGAGAATGGGGGAAAATGTGACAGGGTTCAACTAAAGAAAATGAGACAGAAAAGGCAGGGCAACAAAATGCCTCAAGGTCGTTCTTTCAATCTGAAACTTGAATTTTTTTATGGTGAGCTGTAGTTCAAACTGTACTGGACTGCAAACTGATTTTTGTTTTAAAGCACACCTACTACTAAGTCTAAAAAGAAAATAATTAAAGGCTCAATGCAGCCATTTTTATCTCAATATCAAATCAATTGAGGGTGACAATTTAGTTCCTTAGTTTAATAGCTTTTAATTAAATCTGACACTGTTTATACAGTATATACTTTTATTTTATCTTGGATCCTACGGCTCTGTTGGGCTAAACTGCTCTGAGCGCTGCTGACTCTACTGGGATCCTGCCAGATTCCGCGTAGGGCGAGAGACACAAAAGCCCAGCTAGCCGAGCTGGCTAAGGTGGACCGTTTGCTTGTAGCAAACCACCCCAAAGGAAGGGAACCCACGCCTGCCTGCTTTTCATTTTTATTTAGCCGCCGTGTCGACTCTCCACAGCCGACTGGTCGGTGCTCAGCAGGGTTCCATCCCCAAAAGGGTCTCCCCCTTCCCTGGAGAATGGAGCTGTTCTCGACACAACCAACCAGCCATCACCAGTATGTCACTTGCCGTAGAAGTTGAAGAAAGTATCATCTGGCAACGGGGGACTCCATGGAGATATTGAGCCCGGATCTGACACAGACTAGAAACAGCTTTTCCGGCGCCTTCTTCCTTGGGGACTTCCGATTCAAGATCGGATCTGGAGGTACCTGCGTCTTCGTCCTCAGTTCTGTCTCCCTCGGTTCTTCTACCTCGGGTTCAGATCCTCGGAGCTCCCACCCTAGTCAGACCGTGAGGCTGCCTGAGAGACCGGCCCATTCAACATCACCAGCTGTCATCATAGGCAGCTCTATATTGAGAAACATCTCGGTTCCCAAGACAAAAACCCTGTGCTACCCAGGAGCAGGAGAACAGGACATCACAATGCTGCTTCTGACTGTTCTACGACAGACGCCGGGAGCTGACACTGTCGTAGTCCATGTGGGGTCAAACGGCATCAGGAGGACGAGCTCGGAACATTTGAAAATTGATTTTAAAGAACTGATTTGATCACTAAAAGACTCCAAAAAACAGGCAATCATTTCAGGTTCAGTACCATCGTTGGGCCGTGGGTGTGAAAGATTACACATCTGCTTAAAAGACTACTGTAACTCTGCTGGAGTCACTTTTATAGATAACTTTGACACCTTCTGAAAACAAAAGATACTCTACGGGAATGACAGAGTCCATCCAAATCATCTTGTCTCATGGGCTCTGTCCACGCATTTCAAGACTGGGTTGAAACAATGAATGTGATCCAAGACCAGCTCAATTAATCCCTACCATTGTGACAATGAGTCATCATAATGCTGTATCAAATGTACATGATCCTAGGGGCATTGGCAAACACAATGTAAGTCACTTAATTTATGTGCCCCTAATTGCACCGAATACTTCTGTTTATCCTACAGCTATTGTAAGCAGTAATCATGAGCTTATAAACCAGAGATACACTGTTAGCACTGAGGCTGTGTGCCCTAGTAGGAAGACCACTTTGTGCAGCTCACCCTGCACTATCAGCTACAATATACAGTGCCTTGCGAAAGTATTCGGCCCCCTTGAACTTTGCGACCTTTTGCCACACTTCAGGCTTCAAACATAAATATATAAAACTGTATTTTTTTGTGAAGACTCAACAACAAGTGGGACACAATCATGAAGTGGAACAACATTTATTGGATATTTCAAACTTTTTTAACAAATCAAAAACTGAAAAATTGGGCGTGCAAAATTACCTGTCTTTGCCTGCCCCTGTTGCTACAATAAACAGTGTTACTTTGACAGTCTGCATTTGGGTCTTACCTTGATTCCTGATGTTATGGCCTTATACCCCCTGCTATAATGTGGATAAAGTTTATCTTGTCTAACAGAGCACAGAGGGTGTTCTTTAATGGAAGCCTCTCAAACATAATCCAGTTAGAACCAGGAATTCCCCAGGGTACCTGTTTAGGCCCCTTGCTTTTGTAAATGGTATACACGTCAGCTACTACAGCGACTGAAATGCACTTAACCAAGAGTTGCAGTTAGTTTCAGAGTGGGTGGCAAGGAATAAGTTAGCCCTAAATATTTCTAAAATTAAAAGCATTGTATTTTGGACATAACATTCCTCTAATTATGTGGAAATGGAGCAAGTTGAGATGACTGCTTGGAGTAACCCCGGATTTTAAACAGTCATGGTCAAAAGATAATGATAATGCCTTCTTAAAAACCTGTTAAAGCGAGTGGTTCCTCTCGGGGAACGGCACCCCCCCCCCCCCCCCCCCACCCCCGTTCAGCTCAAACCGTGGCACAGGCAATGCTAAAATATTCTTAGAAATATTTAACCTCCACACATTAAGTCCAATACCTCAAATGAAAGATGAACACCTTGTTCATCTACCCAGCATGTCAGATTTTTTAAATGTTTTACGGCGAAAACACACCACATATTTATATTAGACCACCACCGAAACAAAGACAAGAGGCAGCCATTTTGTCCCAGAAAATATAAAATTATAAAAGCAGGATTAAAAAATAAATCATTCACTAACCTTTTGAAAATCTTCATCAGATGACAGTAATAGGACATGTTACACAGTACATTTTTTTTTTCTCAATAATATGCCATTTATATCCATAAATGTCCATTTACATTGAATTCATGTTCAGAAAATACTCAAAAATGTCCGGAGAAATTATAGATAGCGCCGCAAGATAACATAAATAGACATCATAAACTTTGACTAAATATACATGTTCTACATATAGTTAGAAAGATACACTGCTTCTTAATGCAATCGCTTTGTCACATTTCTTTTTAACGTTACAGAAATCGCTCACTATTCAATAATCTGAGACGGCGCTCAGACATAAGCAATATTTCTCCGCTATGTTGGAGTCAACAGAAACACAAAATTACAACATAAATATTCCCTTACCTTTGATGGTCTTCGTTTAGAATGTACTGGAAGGGGTCATACTTACCCAAAACATCATTTGGTTTCATGTCTTGTGTCTTTGTATTAGCATCTGCTAGCAGTATCAGCTGAAATGCACCCAAAATTTCCTCTGGTCCCGAAAAGTTGCGCATCAAAACTTCAAAATTACATATTATATGTCGACTAAACAGGTCAAACTAAGTGCAGAATCAAGCTTTAGGATGTTCTAAACGTACAAAACAATTCTCAATTCAACCGGTCATTGTTACTTCTTCCCAGGAGAGCTGGAACAAAGGAATGAATGTGACCAATTCGCGCCCTAATGCACAGGTATTTTCTCGCGACACGCACTCAATTCACTCCCATAGGGTCAAAACTTGCGGGATTTGAACAATTAAACGCTGTACTGAATGAGGACATCTAGTGGAAGACATAGAAAGTGTCCCCAGATCCATAGCTGGTTGGGAAGGGTGGGGGCGATGGCGTCAAAGTTGCCCCAACTTTCATGATCCCAAAACTAGTTTGGGAGATTGCCTGCCCTGTGAGTTCTGCTATACTTAGAGACATAATTCCAACGGTTTTAGAAGCTTTAGAGTGTTTTCTATCCAATAATAATTATATTAATTATATATTAATAATTAATAATTATTATATTATATGCATATATTTGCAATTTTGGACACATTTTTTTTCAGTTTACTATGGGCACGCAATTCCTCCAAAGGGGGCAGTATTCTGCCTAGGCCTAACAGGATTTATTAAAACAACAACAAGGCATGTCCTACAGGCCCTAGTTTAGTTGCACCTTGACTGCTGTTCAGTTGTGTGGTCAGGTGACACAAAAATTGCAATTGGCTCAGAACCGGGCAGCACAGCTGGCCCTTGGATGTACACAGAGAGCAACATTAATAATATACATGTCAATCTCTCCTGGCTCAAAGTGGAGGAGAGTTTGACTTCATCACTACTTGTATGTGTGAGAGGTATTGACATGTTGAATGCACCGAGCTGTCTGTTTGAACTACTGGCACACAGCTCGGACATCGATGCATACCCCACAAGACATGCCACAAGAGGTCTCTTCACAGTCCCCAAGTCCAGAACAGACTATGGAAGGCACACAGTACGACATATAACCATGACTACATGGAACTCTATTCCACAACAATTAACTGACGCAAGCAGTAAAAATAGATTTAAAAAACAGATAAAAAAAAACACTTGGAACAGCGGGGACTGTGAAGCAACACAAACATAGGCACAGACACATGCATACACACACACACATGGTAGCATATGCACTATACACACACATGGATTTAATACTGTAGATATGTGGCAGTGGTGGAGTAGGGGCCTGAGGGCACATAGTGTCTTGTGAAATCTGTGAATGTATTGTAATGTTTATAAAATTGTAAAAACTGACTTCATTTTGCTGGACCCTGGGAAGAGTAGCTAATGGGGATCCATAATAAATACAAATACTCAGACCACTCCCAGACAGTCCTAGCCAAATTCTTGAGAAATTGCTCTTTGCTAAGAGGCGTTTTTTGTTTCTTTTTGACCATTTTAATTGAAAACAATCACAGTAAGGTAGCTAAAGGGATAATTCACCCAAATTTTAAAAAATGTGCATTTACCCTGTAAGCAGTCTATGAACAAGATATGACAGCAATCCATGCTTTAATTTAGTTTCCCTGGCATTCTTTCCACATGCTAACGGCACAAATCCCATTCAATATTGGCATATTATCATTTTTCACAGATCATGTTCAAAACATCTATAAGTGACCTTGTTGAGCTTCACAATCAATTTTAGACACATCCGATTATTTGGATATGATGCCCGGAAAAAAAGAAGTCAAGTCCAGTGACTTGAATGGGATTTGTGCCACAAAAACATTAGCATATGGAAACAGTGCCAGGGAAACTAAACCAAATAATGGATTGCTGTCATACCTTGTCCATAGACTGCTTACAGAGTAAGGAAACCAATGTGTTGCTTTATAATTTGTGTGAACTATCCCTTTAAATGTTACCACATTTTTTTATTTAATATTGAGATAAAAACGACTGCTTTGGACCTTTCACAGATATTGCAATGGCATTTATTTGACTTAGGCCCACTACAGAAACACGTGTATGTTCAGCTTGGCCTCAAAGACGTAACAATTAGCATGATACAGTATGTTACTTTTGGTATGCTTATATAAGAATGAAGGTTACTTAAGCCAAAACGGGACCGCCGAGTGCTGAAGCACGTAGTGCATAAAGATCGGCTGTCCTCAGTTGCAACACACACTGCCATGTTCCAAACTGCCTCTGGAAGCAACGTGGCTGAATGGAAGCAAGTCCCTGCAGCAATGTTCCAACATCTAGTGTAAGTCCTTCCCAGAAGAGTGGAGGCTGTTGTGACAGAAAAAGGGGGACCAACTCCATATGAAAAACTATGATTTTGGAATGAGATGTTCGATGAGCAGGTGTCCTCATACTTTTGGTCGTGTAGTGTATTCTATTCTTATTTACAATAAAAGTGACTGCGAAATGACACTATACATTATTTCCCATTCATTTCAATCGGGCACAGAACAATCTGAAACACAACCAAAACCAACAGCAAATGCATCCAGCAAATTTGTAGAGATACAAGCTTGATATAATCATTGCGTATGGGACCAAATACTAAACTTTTGACTACTTTAATAGACATATAAGTGAATTTGTCTGAATACTTTTCGGTTCACCCGATGTGGATTAAAATAACCTCAAATTAAAGCTGACAGTCTTTACTTTAACCTCACAGTAAATCTATTATTTCAAATCCCAAGTGCTGGAGTACAGCGCCAAAGAATCAACAAATGTGTCACTTTCCTAATACTTTTGGAGCTCACTGTATATACATCCAGTACTGTACCTATAAATATGTAAGTGCCTGTCATATTGTCTACAGTATCCACACAGCCGGTATGTACATGTAGGCAGGCTGTATACCCAAAGCAGGGTGCATGTACGTATGCCCAGGGTCTGTCCATGTACAGTGTTGTCAGGCCGGTGTGTGGAATGCAGGGTGCAGATGTGTCACTGCAGATCAGGACAGCGGCCCGTGTGACAGTTGAAGCGTCCTCTGTCAGTGGGGAGTGTGTGTGTGTGTCAGTGTGTGTGTGTGTCAGTGTGAGTCAGTGGGGCCTCTCTCCAGGGAGGTGCAAATCTCTGCACATCCCTGCATTGGAAATCATCCACAGCATCTTGATGAGCGACAGTCCCCAGACTGTGATTGACTGGCACACTAACACGGAGCGACGGCTGCGCACGCCACGGGGGCGGAGAGGCAAGGGGACCACAAGAACATGGCCCTGTCCCTGACACAAAGAACACAAGCCCAGACACATATAACAAATCACTGCACATTAGGATCCCATCTCTCCCTCTCTCTTCTATGGCTGATATGACTGACTGATACCCATGACTAATGTCATTAGTTTCATCTTCCATAGAGCTGGAGACAGAGACAAAGACAGCTATAGCAGCTAGCATCTATCTGTCATTAGAACACAAACACGGGAGTCATTTTCATTTAAAAATACATTTCGGAAGACATTGTCATTGAAAAAGGCATTTGGTTTGACCTCAATACTAGCATAATGTATTACATTTTAGTCTCCTAAGTGGGGTCGAATAGGGTCACAGTGGGGGTCACACTGTTGGGTCTGTTATGAGGATGGCAACTAATCACACGAGCCAGTCGTTAACTTGCCTGCTGAATGTAGCATTGCAAAAAACAGTTAGTGGTCCATTCAATTAAGATTTCACCTCAAGTGAGACTCACTCCCACATCTTTCCCAGAAAGATGAGGGATATCAAATAAAATAAAATGTCATTCGTAAACAACTGGTGTAGACTAACCGTGAAAAGCTTACTTAGGGACTCTTCCCAACAATGCAGAGAGAAGGAAAATAGAGAAATAATGGAAAAGTAATAATAGTAATCATAGAAGTAATAATTACACAATGAGTCACAATAACTTGGCTATATGGGTCTTTTTTATAAATAACGGGGCCAATGTGTGAAATTGGGATCAACATTTCTAAATGTACAGTGCCTGAGTGGTGCAGAGGTCTAAGACACTGCGTTGCAGTGCAAGCTGTGTGGCTACAGATGCTGGTTCAATACCTGTGCCAGCCACGACTGAGAGACACATGAGATGGCTGTATGTTTTTGGTTTCTCTCCCTCTAAAAACAGAATTAATGAATTCTAAGTTACAAACGGTCTTTCTTGACAAAAAATAACATCTCACCCCATGTTCATGAATGGACATTTTATCAGTTATTTTATGTTATTTGAAAATGAAATCATCTCCAAAATATTGTTATTGTTTAAACAAAGCGATTATTATTGTTAATTTAGAATTATATAAAAGCACCTTGGTTATTCTAACAGACATATTATTAACCCTGGTATTAGCAGGACAATAAATAGTTGAAGTCAGAAGTTTACATACACCTTAGACAAATTCATTTAAATTCAGTTTTTCACCATTCCTGAAATGTAATCCTAGTAAAATTCCCTGTATTAGGTCAGTTAGGATCACCACTTTATTTTAAGAATGTGAAATGTCAGAATAAGGTATTTCAGCTTTTATTTTTTTCATCACATTCTCAGTGGGTCAGAAGTTTACATACACTCAATCAGTATTTGGTAGCATTAAATTGTTTAATTTTGGCCAAATGTTTTGAGTAGCCTTCCACAAATGTTCTATTGGATGAGGTCAAGGCTCTGTGATGGCCACTCCAATACCTTGACTTTGTTGTCCTTATGCCATTTTTCACATCTTTGGAAGAATACTTGGGGTCATTGTCCATTTGGAAGACCCATTTGCGACCAAGCTTTAACTGATGGCTTGAGATGTTGCTTCAATATATCCACATAATTTTCCATTCTCAGGATGCCATCTATTTTGTGAAGTGCACCAGTTCCTCCTGCAGCAAAGCACCCCCACAACATGATGCTGCCACCCCCATGCTTCACGGTTGGGATGGTGTTCTTCGGCTTACAAGCATCCCCCTTTTTCCTCCAAACATAACAATGGTCATTATGGCCAAACAGTTATATTTTCGTTTCCTCAGACCAGAGGACATGTCTCCAAAACATACAATCCCCATGTGCAGATGCAAACCGTAGTCTGGCTTTTTTATGGTGGTTTTGGAGCAGTGGCTTCTGCGTTGCTGAGCAGCCTTTCAGGTTATGTCGATATAGGACTCGTTTTACTGTGGATATAGATACTTTTGTACCTGTTTCGTCCAGCATCTTCACAAGGTCCTTTGCTGTTGTTCTGGGATTGATTTTAATTTTTCGCACCAAAGTACGTTCAACTCTAGGAGACAGAACGCGTCTCCTTCCTGAGCGGTATGACGGCTGCATGGTCCCATGGTGTTTATACTTGCATACAATTGTTTGTACAGATGAACGTGGTACCTTCAGGCGTTTGGAAATTGCTCCCAAGGATGAACCAGACTTGTCGAGGTCTTCAATTTTTTTCTGAGGTCTTGGCTGATTTCTTTTGATTTTGCCATGATGTCAAGCAAAGAGGGACTGAGTTTGAAGGTAGGCTTTATAAATACATCCACAGGTACACCTACAATTGACTCAAATGATGTCAATTAGCCTATCAGAAGCTTCTAAAACCATGACGTAATTTTCTGGAATTTTCCAAGCTGTTTAAAGGCACAGTCAACTTAGTGTATGTAAACTTCTGACCCACTGGAATTGTGATGCAGTAAATTATAAGTGTAATAATGTGTCTGTAAACAATTGTTTGGAAAAATGACTTGTGTCATGCGCAAAGTAGATGTCCTAACCAACTTGCCAAAACTATAGTTTGTTGACAAGACATTTGTGGAGTGGTTGAAAAACTACTTTTAACTTCCGACTTCAACAGTATATTGGTCATATTGGTCATGGCTCCCGAGTGGCGCACAATAGGATTGCCTTGCAGTTCTCCAGCTGTATCCGCTGAAATAGCTGTGGACGGGCAAGGTTCAAGGTACGAGGGCTGCAGAGCTGCGCAAAGAAGACGGACCTAGCCCATGGGGAAGGGAGGAGGAGGAAGGGGAGGGGGGGTAGCACAGAGCAACACTAAGGGGCATTGCACTAATAATGACACTGTCTAGGGAAACGTTCCCGCTGTTCTTAGTGCCAGTCTGCACATTCAACTAAAATAATATACTGTAACTGATAATGGCATGAAAAATGCCCCTTGGATATGAATTCAGAGGGCAGATATTATTAAATATTAAAGCATTACACCTCTCACTAAAGGCGTCAGTCAACATTTATACTTAAATTCAAACTAGATTTAACGAAAAATGACATGAAAAGCACACATTTGTAAATCCCAAACTCTAAAAGTAATTGGAAAGGTAGATACAAATTATTTGTGACATTGTGGTTTCAATAAAGAATGTAAACAAGATTTTAAAAAGATGCTGTTTTTATTTACAGTAGTGATGGACAGCTGGTGGCATTTTGAAAACATGTTTTCAAGCACTTGTAGCCCGATTAGCAGGACAATAGACTCTTTATAGCCCAGCTACTGTAGGTGTGAATATCCCCTACTTGCAATGTGTTCGATGCTTAAGTACTCTAAAGTGTTACATTTATAACTCAAAACAGCAGTACAGTATTTCGTCATCAACATCTATATGCTTTTGTTAATAAAATAGCTAGAAAAAATATATTCAAAATTCAGATGGTTATTTAAACTACATTTTAATTGCACTTCCACCCAGCTCCACTACCACGGGTAAAACCTTGCTGAGATGTTCAATGTATTTGTTGCATTGTAGTATCTTCAATTTCTCTAGCCAAAATGTCTTGATGGCCTTGACCAGTTCATCTTTTCTTGTAGGCTTGGCAGAGTTACGGATTAAGGTTTTCAGTTGATTCCAAACAAGTTAGATCGCGTTTAAATCAGGAGACCTACATGTAGAGATAAAAAAAATTTTTTTTAGATATACTGTAGGTCCTACCGTAGGTGTTGTAGGTCTTTAATTAATTTATATTTAGTTAACCTTTATTTTACTACATGAAGGTTTACTTACTGTACTGGTGTCTTGACCCAGTTTATGGCTTCATTTGCAATGCAAACCCGGGCCGGCGGTGTGTTTTGGGTCATTGTCTGCATTTGGAGAAGAAAAAAATCAATTTAGCCTAGCAGCCAACATTAGGTACAATACTGGAAACAGACATGTAAATAGGCCTAAACATAACAAACTATTGCTCTAATCCTACCTTGAAAGAAACAATGTCCCAGAAACACCTATCTGCCATAGGGTCTAGCATATCTCTTGATTATTTACTCCTCAGTACACAATCGTTAGCACAGGCATCTGATGATAGTGTTTGCAAATAGCACTGTCCGTGACCAAAAATCCCCAAGTCTACCAGTATTTTTGAAATGTCTCCAGTGGATTTTCCGTTCCTCCTGAAAGCCCTAATCTGCTCACTTAAATTAATAGAGATCCTGGTCATGGTGCTACAGTATGTTGTTACAGCATAACCAAAGTGAGGACAATCAGCGTTCTGCTGTATACTTATGGCCTATTGTATGAATTCTGCGGCATCCTGCAGTACGCTGCAACTTTTAAAGGACAAACCACTGCAGGACCTTATAAAGGATCCCCTCCCCCCCAAATTTTTTTTTTTAAAGTGATTTTAAAAAAGTAGGCCATCACCACATGAAGAATAATATTTTTTTAGGCCTTATTAACAGCTGTAACGTGTTGTCCAGTGTAGGGAATTCTCACTGGTACCCTATTTAGTAGAAAGATTCATATACACAAGGTACCAGTACCGAGTCGGATCATGATAGATCCTTGGTGATGTAGACACCAAGAAACTTGAAGCTCTCGACCCATTCCGATGTGAATGGGGGCGTGCTCGGCCCTCCGTTTCCTGTAGTCCACGATCAGCTCCTTAGTCTTGCTGACGTTGAGGGAGAGGTTGTTGTTCTGGCACCACCCTGCCAGGTCTCTGACGTCCTCCCTATAGGCTGTCTCATCGTCATCAGTGATCAGGCCTACCACCGTTGTGTCGTCAACAAACCTAATGATGGTGTTACTGATGAGGCTATGTTCCACTACCCACAGTACCATACCACATAGAATGCATGCTCAATACATTGCTTCAGTCTAAGTGGTATCCTAGTGTGGATATCTTTACATAACTTCTTGAGAGAAGAGCCTCTTAAAGGAGGTCAGGCTGCCTGGACTTCAGGTGTACAACACTCTGGCATTCAGTGCTGATTGTTCCATTTGTAGTGCTGCTGGGTTCCACCACACGGAGGCTATCAGAGCTGGTCAGTCACCTTCTTGTACTCTGTAACACTACACATACTGTCCCTGTCCTCTGACATAACATGACACCTCCCACAGGGCCACCAACCAAGGTTCTGATTGGACCGGGTAGTCAACTCATCACCCAGAGAAAGAGACAGAGAGAGAAAGAGAGAGAGAGAGAGCGGATTAACCCTGAGGTCCTGCTGTTTGTTTAAGAGAAGGAAGCCATGCGGAAATGTTTAATGTCTTAATTGGCTTGAGTGGCAACGGACGGTACCTGACGACACTCATTAATCAGAGTGGAGAGGAGAGGAGAGCTTGAGGAAGGGAGAGAGAGAAGGATAGCGGGGGAGGGAAAGAGAGAGGGTGAGAGAGAGAGAGTGAGAGAGAGTACGGTTGAGTCAGATTAGGGTAGCAAAGTGGGTCCAACAGGGCCTCCCCCCTCACTTCTCTCCCCCCAGTCCCAGACACCCAATGACACGCTCCTCACAGCTGTGTCTGTCACACTCGGCCACTCATCACCACACACAGAGTGCACAGAGAGGAGACTGTAGTAATTACAGTAAGCCAAGCCATTGCTACATGTAGGCTACACACACACACACACACACACACACACACACACAATACATGTCACAGAAAGCACTATTTTTATGTTTGAAAAATAACGTTCCCAAAGTAAACGGCCTATTTCTCCGGACCAGATACTAGAATGTGCATATAATTGACAGATTGGGATAGAAAACACTCTAAAGTTTCCAAAACTGTCCAAATATTGTCTGTGAGTATAACAGAACTGATATTGCAGGCGAAACGCTGAGAAAAATTAATCCAGGAAGTGGCTTCTATCTTGAAAACTCCATGTTCCATAGCTTCCCATTACTCCATTTAAAGGGATATCAACCAGATTCCTTTTCCTATCGCTTCCTCAAGGTGTCAACAGTCTTCAGGCATAGTTTCAGGCTTATATTTAGAAAAATGAGCCAGAACGATAACATCGTGTGGATTGGTCACGAGTTTTGCTTGCGCAACAGAATTTGGACAGCTATTGTTTTTCCCTCTCCTACTGTGAAAGACATTTGCAGTTGATATATTATCGATTATATATTTTAAAAACAACCTGAGGATTGATTATAAAAAACTTTGACATGTTTCTGTGGACATTACGGATATTATTTGGAATTTGTCTTCGTTGTCGTGACCCTGTTTCCTTTGGATTTCTGAACATAACGCGCCAAACAAACGGTATTTTGGATATAAAAATAATCTTTATGGAACAAAAGGAACATTTGTTGTGTAACTGGGTGTCTCGTGAGTGAAAACATCCGAAGATCATCAAAGGTAAACAATTAATTTGATTGCTTTTCTGATTTTCGTGACCATGCTACCTGATGCTAAGTGTACTTAATGTTTTGTCTTGCGATCGATAAACTTACACAAAAGCTTGGATTGCTTTCACTGTAAAGTATAATTTCTAAATCTGAGACGACAGGTGGATTAACAAAAGGCTAAGCTGTGTTTTGCGATATTGCACTTGTGATTTCATGAATATTAATATTTTTAGTAATATTATAGCGCTATGCAACTGGAACGAGCAGCAACAAACACTCAAACTGGACAGATTTATCATTCAAAGACTCAATCATGGACACTTACTGACAGGTGTGGCTACTTTGTGTGATGGATTGTTGTCTTTACCTTCTTGACCTTTGTGCTGTTGACTGTGTCCAATAATGTTTGTACCATGTTTTGGGCTGCCACCATGTTGTGTTGTTACAATGCTGTGTTGTCATGGGTTGCTGCCTTGCTATGTTGTTGTCTTAGGTCTCTCTTTATGTTGTGTTGTGTCTCTCTTGTTGTGATGTGTGTTTTGTCCTATATTTATATTGTATTTATTTATTTATTTTAATCCCAGGCCCCCGTACTCGCAGGAGGACTTTTGCCTTTTGGTAGGTGTCACGCCTGGACCATAGTAAGCTGTTTATTCTCTGTGTTGGTTGGGGCGTGATAGTGACTTGGGTGGGTCATATAGATGTTTTGTATTTCTATGGTGGCCTGATATGGTTCCCAATCAGAGGCAGCTGTTTATCGTTGTCTCTGATTGGGGATCATATTTAGGTAGCCATTTCCCCATGGTTATTCGTGGGATCTTGTCTACATTTAGTTGCACAACAGTAGCGTCACGTTTAGTTTGGTTGGTTGTTTGTTGTTTTGTTCAGAGTTTCGGGTTATATAAAAATTACGTGGAACTCTAAGCACGCTGCGCCTTGGTCTACTCATTACGACGAACGTGATAGAAGATCCCACCAAAAATGGACCAAGCAGAGTGTACAGGAGGAGTGGACTTGGGAGGAGATCCTGGATGGTAACGGACCCTGGACGCAGGCCGGGGAGTATCGCCGTCCGAAGGAGGAGATAGAGGCAGCGAAAGCGGAACGGCGATGATACGAGGAGTTAGCTCAATGAAGTGAGCACGAGAGGCAGCCCCAAAGACCACCAGTGCCGGCACCACGCATCAGGCCTCCAGTTGGGGGGGGAACACGGGGAGATTGGCGGAGTCAGGGTTCAGACCTGAGCCAACTCCCCATGTTTACCGGTCAGGCACCGTGTTATGCGGTGATGCGCACAGTGTCTCCAGTGCGTATTCACAGCCCGGTGCACTCTGTTCCAGCTTCCCGCAGTTGCCATGCTAGAGTGGGCATTCAGTCAGGACGGATTGTGCCGGCTCAGCGCTCCTGGTCTCCAGTACGTCTCCTCGGTCCAGGATATCCTGTGCCGATTCTACGCACGGTGTCGCCAGTGCGCCTTTCACAGCCCAGTGCGTCCTGTGCCAGCTTCCCGCACTTCCCGCAGATCCCAGTCCAGAGCTTCCGGCGACAGTTCCCAGTCCAGAGCTTCCAGTGACAGTTTCCAGTCCAGAGCTTCCGGTGACGTTTCACAGTCTGGAACCTCCAACGACGGTCCACAGTCCGGAACCTCCAACGACGGTCCGCAGTCCGGAACCTCCTGAGACGGTGTGCAGTCCGGAACCTCCAGAGACGGTCCCCAGTCCGGAGCCTCCAGCGACGGTCCCCAGTCCGGAGTTTCCGTTGATGGTCCCCTGTCCGGAGTTGTCATTGACTATCCGCATCCCGTAGTCTTCAGCGACGGTCCGCAGTCCAGAGCCTCCAGCGACGGTCCACAGTCCAGAGTCTTCAGCGACAAGCTGCAGTCCAGAGCCTCCAGCGACGGTCCACTGTCCAGAGTCTTCAGCGACAAGCTGCAGTCCAGAGCCTCCAGCGGGGGGTTCCCAGTCCAGAGCCTCCAGAGAATAAACAGCTTACTATGGTCAGGGCGTGACAGAGTTTTGGTTAATTAAAATTATGTGGAACTCTACGCACGCTGAGCCTTGGTCTACTCATTATGACGAACGTGACAGTAGGCCATCATTGTAAATGAGAATTTGTTCTTTAACTGACTTGCCTAGTTAAATAAAGGTTAAATAAATAAAAATCTATATTTTTTAAAAGCATACAGACCTTACTCCGTCATTTATTACATATCGTTCTCCCACATGGGGCTAGCGAAAGATAACTACATATTGGGCTGGCATGTCAAACATATCGCTTTGTGGGTCATTGGAGGTTTGTCATACATCATCTGAGGTCCTGTCATACATAGCCTACATGTGTCTGAAAGCAGGCCTGTAGAGACCACAATACCTCTTTACGCTCTCCCCCCTGGCCTCTCTATCAGACAGGAGCCATCACAGCCTCCTTACACCCTGACTGGCTCCTGGATGCTCTTTTCTTTTCTTCTCTCTCTCTCTCTCTCTCTCTCTCTCTCTCTCTCTCTCTCTCTCTCTCTCTCTCTCTCTGTGTTATATATTTTTTCCTGATGTTCTTCAGGTCACTTCACCTGGTGGAGTAAAAGCCAAGGCCCTGAGGCCAGAAGTTGTCCTCTGAACAACACACACACTACACAAGACCCAGACCCTTTCACTGCTCTCTCTCTTTCTATCTCTGCCTGTCTGTCTGTCTGTCTGTCTCTGGCCTTCCTGCCCGGGGCCCAAGGAGCTACTATAGGGAGGGAGAAGGAGTCACTTAACTTTCTGTTATGGTTGTTATTTTCTCCGGCTTGTCAGGGGCACACCATTAAACGCTGGTTACCTCTAGGCTCACTCTTTGTGTTTGTGTCACTGCACTTGTTTTCCCTCTCTCTGTTCCGTGGCTCTCTGTGACCCACTCTCTCACTGCTGTGTATCCTTGTCAGGACAATGGTACAATGGTTAGAGGACTGTTTGTGTCCAACAGAGAGGCAGGGAAAGGCAGATAAAGAATGGGACAAAAGGGAAAAACTTGGTAAATGGTAGCTAATGTAGGACTATTGAATATTGCGTGTGATGCCCAGTAATCATGGCCCAGAAATTCTGAGTTGCATTGAAAGGGTAAAATTACGTCCAGGCCAAAGCCATTGTGAACCAGTGCCCACAGTACTGTACCAGGATTGTATGAAGAATGCTTCATGTTCAACATTCACTAAACTAATGATTTCATCTAAACAATTTTCTATTTTCAGGCTACATTCCACTTTTCATTTCATGCAGCTAGTCTTTTTCGTATTGACAATGTTTGGATTAATATTCTCATGTGCTGCACCGCAAGATGATGCATCATGCAAATTGTTCACTCCTGATGATACAATTCTGTCCACAAATGCTTGGAGTGTGGAAAGGAGAATATTGCCATAGAGACAGGAATGAAAGGACTAGTGACTACCTACCCTGATGCTGTTTATGTCTAGCTCATCCAGTCTAAGAAGAGAGGATGCAGAGAGAGATATCAAGTTCTGCTGCTTTCTCAAGACTCCTTCACTGACTCATTCATTACAAACCATTAACTAGATCTGATTTAGTCTGTCTGTTCAGGATGCACGGAGAAGCTCTTCTTTATGTGTGACTGGGAGGTTGAATGAGGAGAAGTGATGTCAGAGACAACAGATGAGAGCCTCCATTTCTCTCGTTCTGCACATTGCCAGTCTCCTTCAGCACGTTCCCCAACAGCCTCCCAGCCACTTGACACATCGCCTGTACCAAATCGTAATCAACCCTCACCTGTCTGCCTTAAACAACACAGAGACACAACTGCTACTCCTCTGAACAGTCCCCGTGAGTCACCAGCTACATCCACTGTCTGCCACACCCCTCCACTGTCTCCTCCATGGTGGCTGAGACTGAAGGAGAGGGACGGACAAGGACTGTCTGTCTGATGGCCACTGTCTGTTTTCTCTAGCTGTCCGCCCAACAAAACGCATCCTCTTAATTGTCTGTCCTGTTCATTTGAAAAACAATAAAGCTGGTCTGTCCCTGTCCGTCTCCCATGGTTTGTCATTTGCCTCCAATGTCTCACTGTTTGTCTACACTCATGACAGCTCGCAATGAGGAGACACAGCAAAGACAAAGGGAGAGGAAGAAAACATTTTTCTTTATACTGGCTTGGAAATGGGTATGCCTGGGAAATGGTGGCACGTCGTTTGGTAACAAATTGTAGCTGCATTGCTCTTCCTCTATGCTGTGTTTTATGTAACCTTGCTAGTAGTGGTGCATCGCTATGCTGTCTCTTCACATTTGAATATAGATGTACAATTGCTCAAAGGGCATGAATTGCTCATCAGAGCTGGAAAGGGGGAGGGACGACATCGAAGAAAAAGGAGAAAACCACCATGCCCTTCCTTCTCACTTGGCTGAGCTCTAGTCATTGCTCTTTGATAGTATTTCTCTGCAATTTAGTCGTAAAGGATTCATGGTACAAGATGCTTTTCAGAACCTGTGACCTTGGCCCTAACACCCAGGGTAGCCAGGCGCTAAAATAGAACTTGGTTATAGTCATGTACCCCCGTCCTTGACTTTCCTAAATAAGTCTATTCAACACACTGTCGTTGTTAGAATTTCAATATCACAACCAGAGTTTGTATTATAAGCAGGTTTAGGAAGATTACATCCCCCCCCCCCCCCCTCTTGATCTTCCTTCACCCGACAAGTTGGCTGCCATCTGATAATTACCCATCTGACAATGGCACATCGGAACTACACCTTAACCATTGTATGTTGAAACAAATTTCACACATAGGCCTATAATAATAGATTGTAAAGACCAGATTCAATTGACAATCGTCTGATGGTTGCCAAATATTGTCACTTGCCTTGTGAATGAAGAGAGTAAAAAAAAAAAGCAAGACAACAGGTTCTAAAGTTTCTAAAACACAAACATTTGCCAAATAACTCTTAAAATTAGCGCATGGGTTCTTTAAAAAAAAATACAGCCACTTTTCCATTCAACATGGCAGCATAGCCATAGGCTACGAAGTACAGGCTAGTAACAAAATAAAACTTAAAATATGCTATTCTGTTCTTTTGAAATACAATGTATTCGTTTTTAAAAAAAAGTTTCTTAAGACCTGCCTTAACAAAATAATAATACATTTCTTTGCGATGGTGTATAACACTTGAATTATGATGTTTTGTGGTTTTTAGTTTTTACATATAGCCTACAATAGCAAAAATAAAGCGAAGCCAGTTCAGAAGGGAAACACGAGTGTGGTGGCATCAGCTAATCACATCACTGGGTAGTGCACCAATTGGATTCACACTCTACTTACATGGGGTGTACATGGAGCTTCCCTTTGTATTCATTAATACACACCACTTTGTAGGCTGAATATCAGTACTCTGTGTTTGTAATAGATGTCCCATTCCATTCCAATGGCGGGTGCAAGATGCACTGTTCGGATGCTGATCTTATTTTCGAGTAGACGAACGTTCACAGGTAACCGATTCAACTACTTTTAAAGTGATTTATTTGACAATCAGGTGGAAACATCATGACTGGTTGTGTTCATGACAAATGATTAGGTAATACATTGGTACAGTTAAATATTTTTGTTTATTTTTTTACATTGTTTATTTTTTCACTGGCAGTCCCGTAAAAAAATGGAGACCTCGAATGTCACTGTATAATTCACACTTTGGATGGTATTTTCAAGTTCATTTATTGCTGTACTGTATGTATATAAAAACCTGACCTTGAATACAAACACTGTAAGAAGACTTTTAGAATTAATTTATTATTTATTTGAACAGGAGAATGTACCAAACCTAAGTTGAAGCATTTTATGTGTTGAACCGACAAGATAGAACTGCCAAAGGGGGCGGAGTTGCAATCTACTGCAGCGATATCCTGCAGAGTTCTGTCATACTGTCCAGGTCTGTGCCCAAACAATTAGAGCTTCTACTTTTAAAAATCCACCTTTCCAGAAACAAGTCTCTCACCGTTGCCACTTGTTATAGACCCCCTTCAGCCCCCAGCTGTGCCCTGGACACCATATGTGAATTGATTGCCCCCATCTATCTTCAGAGTTCATACTGTTAGACCTAAACTGGGATATGCTTAACACCCCGGCCTTCCTACAATCTAAGGTAGATGCACTCAATCGCACACAAATTATCAAGGAACCTACCAGGTACAACCCTAAATCCATAACCATGGTCACCCTCTTAGATATCATCCTGACCAACTTGCCCTCTAAATACACCTCTGCTGTCTTCAATCAGGATCTCAGCGATCACTGCCTCATTGCCTGTGTCCGTAATGGGTCCGCGGTCAAACGACCAACCCTCATCACTGTCAAACGCTCCATAAAACTCTTCAGCGAGCAGGCCTTTCTAATCGACCTGGCCCGGGTATCCTGGAAGGATATTGACCTCATCCCGTCAGTAGAGGATGCCTGGTTTCTCTTTAAAAGTGCTTCCCTCACCATCTTAAATAAGCATGCCCCATTCAAAAAATGTAGAACTAAGAACAGATATAGCCCTTGGGTAACCCCAGACTTGACTGCCCTTGACCAGCACAAAAACATCCTGTGGCGTTCTGCATTAGCATCGAATAGCCCCCGTGATATACAACTTTTCAGGGAAGTCAGCGACCAATATACACAGTCAGTTAGGAAAGCTAAGACTAGCTTTCTCAAACAGAAATGTGCATCCTGTAGCACTAATTCCAAAAAGTTTTGGGACACTATACAGTCCATGGAGAATAAGAGCACCTCCTCCTAGCTGCCCACTGCACTGAGGCTAGGAAACACTGTCCCCACTGATAAATCTACGACAATTGATCATTTCAATAAGCATCCCCCCCCCCCCCCCCCCCCGCGCATCTCCTTCACCCAAATCCAGACAAATGATATTCTGAAAGAGCTGCAAAACCTGGATCCCTACAAATCGGCTGGGCTGGACAATCTGAAACCTCTCTTTCTAAAATTATTAAATTGTTGCAAACTTTCCGGGCTGGTTCAAGGTCCTAAACGATATCATAACCGCCATCGATAAAAGACAGTACTGTTCAGCCGTCTTCATCGGCTTGGCTAGGGCTTCGAATTCTTATCGGCAGACTCAATAGCCTTGGTTTCTCAAATGACTGCCTCGCCTGGTTCACCAACTACTTCTCAGATAGAGTTCAGTGTGTCAAATCGGAGGGCCTGTTGTCCGGACCTCTGGCAGTCTCTATGGGGCTGCCACAGGGTTCAATTCTCGGGCTGACTATTTTCTCTGTATATATCAATGATGTCGCTCTTGCTGCTGGTGATTCTCTGATCCACCTCTACGCAGACGACACCATTCTGTATACATCTGGGCTTTCTTTGGATACTGTATTAGCAAACCTCCAAATGAGCTTTAATGCCATGCAACACTCCTTCCGTGGCCTCCAACTGCTTTCAAATGCTAGTAAAACTGAATGTATGCTCTTCAACTGATTGCTGCCCGCACTCGCCCGCCTGACTAGCATCACTACTCTGGACAGTTCTGACTTGTGGACAACAACAAATACCTAGGTGTCTGGTTAGACTGTAAACTCTCCTTCCAGACACACATTATTAAGCATCTCCAATCCAAAATGAAATCTAGATTTTAAATCTAGATTAAATATCCTATTTTGCAACAAAGCCTCCTTCACTCTTGCTGCCAAACATACCCTCGTAAAACGAACTATCCTACCAATCCTTGACTTTGGCGATGTCATTTACAAAATAGCCTCCAACACTCTACTCAGCAAACTAGATGTAGTCTATCACAGGGCCATCTGTTTTTTCACCAAAGCCCCATATACTACCCACCACTGTGACCTGTATGCTCTCGTTGTCTGGCCTTCACTACATATTCGTCGCCAAACCCACTGGATCCAGGTCATCTATAAGTCTTTGCTAGGTAAAGCCCCGCCTTATCTCAGCTTACTGGTCACCATAGCAACACCGACACGTAGCATGCACTCCAGCAGGTATAGTTCACTGGTCATCCCCAAAGCCAACACCCCCTTGGCCACCTTTCCTTCCAGTTCTCTGCTGACAATGACTGGAACGATTTGCAAAAATCGCTGAAGCTGGAGACTTATATCTCCCTCTCTAACTTTAAGCATTAGCTGTCAGATCAGCTTACCGATCACTGTACCTGTACACAGCCAATCTATATACAGCACACCCAACTACCTCATCCCCATATTGTTATTCATCTTTTTGCTATTTTGCACTCCAGTATCTCTACTTGCACATCATCATCTGCACATCTATCACTCCAGTGTTAATGCTAAAATGTAATTATTCGGCCTCAATGGCCTATTTATTGCCTTACCTCCCTAATCTTCTACATTTGTACACAGTGTACATATATTTTTCTATTGTATTATTGGCTGTACGTTTGTTTATGTGTAACTCTGTGTTGTTGTTTTTGTCCCACTGCTTTGCTTTATCTTGGCCAGGTCGCAGTTGTAAATGAGAACTTGTTCTCAGCTGGCCTACCTGGTTAAATAAAGGTGAAATTAGTCAATCAAAATAAATCATAATTATATTGAAAAAAATCCACCCTGCATCGATTAAGGTGAAAAATGTCATGGCCCCGCTAAACTGGGTATGTGCCTCCCCTTGGCCACCCCATTCAAATATTCTGAATCTTTCACCACCCCAGCCTCCACCTGTCTGGGTTCTGTGTTTCTTCCTTCAGAGGATTTGGTATAGCATATTGGGCTCACTACCTGTAGCTACTTTATCATTGTCATGTGACGCTTGGCTTTGGCGGTGAGCTACCCTGAAGGAGCAGAGCTCCTAAATGGATAAATGGTTAAGCGTACACGTGGTGTTTCCTTTCAGAACTAATGAAAATGCTTTTTTCATATTCTAGTGTTACCTAAGCACCTCATATAGTAAGCACAAAATGACTGTTAGAAGGCATTGCTTCAGAACAGGATTGATCCAGCTAACAAAATGACAATATGCATTCAGGTAAAATAACAGCCCTATGTTCATCTCCCAGGACAAATATGATAACAATAGCAAGATAGCTAAATGTCCATGAATGTTTCATTTGTGTTTCGACAAGCCCCCAAATGAATATAGTTGGTTCACAGTTGGTTTTGTTATTTTAACCTGCGTGTCATGATCGAGTCTGGTGTGGATGGACCAAATCAACATGTGTGTGTGATGGTGCACGCGGACACCCATGTGTGGCTGGTGTAGTCGGCATGTAATGCAACACAGCAACAGCAAACCAACTCAACTAGGCCACATCTACATTACTACTGCAGAGGACTGAGAGGGGAGGGGTCAGCATGGTAGAAAACCTCTCAGTACGGAACCCATATTAGGGGTGACAACTGACAGGATTAATGAAGGGGTGACAACTGACAGGATTAATAAAGGGTTGAGATTTGACTAGAGGTGAGGGGTGAGGCCTGGAGAAGGAATGACGATGTTCCTAGAATGGATTCCATATGCCAGAGTCACACTGAGCCGTGGCATCAGCAGGTGATCATCTGGAAAAAAAGGACTTGTTGATCTGGTGTGTTCAAAAGGTTGAGGATCACACAAATGTTTGGGAAGGAAAGTTTATCGTCAATAAGCAACTTTTTGGGCAACCCGACCAAAATAAAAATATAAGTTATAGATCTGTCATTCTCATTGAAAGCAAGTCTAAGAAGCGGCAGATCTGTTATATGTGCGCTATTTCTATGCTTCCTCTTCTATCGTTGATTGAGGCACCGGTGCATCAATCTAAGTAACATAATCAAAAAATCCCTATCAACATCTGTCAGTTTAAGCTAGACATCTGCTTTGAATTGGATGTGTCTCAATCCATTGCATTCGCCGATGTCACACTTCTGCATCTGCGGTGAAAGGATCCAAAGCTAGAGCCGTGTTTGTAAGACAATGAGACATCCAGAAAATTGATATTTTCACGAAAACACCTGTAGCGTCCGAACGGTTTGATCTTCAAACTACTATGACCCCTCCATGGAAAGGGAGACTCTCACGAACATAATGGTGGGCTCCATTTTGCTCTACGATGCAACAAGTGTCAGGGTACTCGTCGGAAGTTGGAACCGTTGATGTGCCAACTTCAGTTTGTAGCATCCGAACCGTTTGGGCAACAAACTAATGTGCCACCACTGTGGAAAGGGGGAGATTCTCACGAACACGATGGTCTTCTCCATTTGAAGCAAGTGTCGCGGGACTCATCTGAAGGTAACCGGTACCAGTTTTAAAAAATGCGTCAGCTTAGAACCCAACACACAGATCTAGAAAATGCCACAATACATACAATATATAAAATGCCTTATATTTGAACCCTGTGAAAATGCCTTCCTTCCACTTGCCTGTAATGTTTTCCTATTGATAGAGCGTGTAAGTGCATTTGACTGCTCGTTTTTTATAGATCAGTATCGATCAGCACTGTAGAAAGAGCCCACTCCTCTCTCCAGATAGTGATCTAAGCATGGTGACGCTAGGCGCAACGTTTCCTCTCCCGTTGTCAGGCGAGATTGATTTTATGGGTCGTGGGGTCTCTTCTCCCCCTCTGTGCTTTCAAACGTCATCTGCTTCTAGTCTGTTAATAACTTGGCTGACAGGGCCTTCCTTCCTGCCCTTGACAATGATAGCTGGGTCGTTCCACAAAATGAGAGCCTTTTGTGCACAATCATTGCATTTTAAAAGCCAGTTTATGTGAAGTGCCCAGGTGAGCTAGATCTACTTTTTGTGTACACTTTCTTATATTTTGCTGTGGAACGCTGAGTTAAAATTAGGTGAAATAAAACCTTTTTTCTTCACCAAGTTGCCCTAATGAAACGGCACCTAATTGGTTGAACGAGCCAGCTACTGAACATTTTGACAGAAGATTTTCCACTTTGCCATTTAATTCCAAATCAAAGTGTATTTGGCACGTCCGCCGTAAACAACAGGTGATAATGCTTACTTACAACAGACCTTACAGTGAAATGCTTACTTGCAGGCTCTAACCAACAGCGCAATTTTTAAGTAAAGCCCGGTATTAGGTGAACAATAGATAAGTAAAGAAATAAAAACATCTGTAAAAAAGACAGTGGGAAATAACAGTAGCGATGCTATATACAGTAGCGACGCTATAACAGTAGTGAGGCTATAACAGTAGTGAGCCTATATACAGTAGTGAGTCTATAACAGTAGTGAGCCTATATACAGTAGTGAGTCTATATACAGTAGTCAGCATATATACAGTAGTGACGCTATAACAGTAGCGACGCTATAACAGTAGTGAGGCTATATACAGTAGTGAGCCTATATACAGTAGTGAGGCTATATGCAGTAGTGAGGCTATATACAGTAGCGAGGCTATAACAGTAGTGAGGCTATATACAGTAGCGAGGCTATATACAGTAGCAAGGCTAAATACAGTAGTGAGGCTATATACAGTAGTGAGGCTATACACAGTAGTAAGGCTATATACTGTAGCGACGCTATAACAGTAGCGAGGCTATATACAGTAGCGAGGCTATATACAGTAGTGAGGCTATATACAGTAGTGAGGCTATATACAGTAGTGAGGCTATATACAGTAGCGAGGCTATATACAGTAGTGAGGCTATATACAGTAGCGACGCTATAACAGTAGCGACGCTATAACAGTAGCGACGCTATAACAGTATCGAGGCTATAACAGTAGCGAGGCTATAGCAGTAGCAAGGCTATATACAGTAGCGACGCTATAACAGTAGTGATGCTATATACAGTAGCGACGCTATAACAGTAGCGAGGCTATATACAGTAGCGACGCTATAACAGTAGTGAGGCTATATACAGTAGCGACGCTATAACAGTAGTGAGGCTATATACAGTAGTGAGGCTATATACAGTAGCAAGGCTAAATACAGTAGTGAGGCTATATACAGTAGTGAGGCTATACACAGCAGTGAGGCTATATACTGTAGCGACGCTATAACAGTAGCGAGGCTATTTACAGTAGCGACGCTATGACAGTAGCGACGCTATAACAATAGCGAGGCTATATACAGTAGCGAGGCTATATACAGTAGTGAGGCTATATACAGTAGCGACGCTATAACAGTAGCGACGCTATAACAGTAGTGAGGCAATAACAGTAGCGACGCTATAACAGTAGTGAGGCAATAACAGTAGCGACGCTATAACAGTAGTGAGGCTATATACAGTAGCGACGCTATAACAGTAGTGAGGCTATATACTGCAGTGAGGCTATATACAGTAGTGACGCTATAACAGTAGTGAGGCTATATACAGTAGCGACGCTATAACAGTAGTGACGCTATATACTGTAGTGAGGTTATATACAGTAGTGACGCTATAACAGTAGTGAGGCTATATACAGTAGCGACGCTATAACAGTAGTGAGGCTATATACAGTAGCGACGCTACAACAGTAGCGAGGCTATATAGAGTAGCGACGCTATAACAGCAGCGAGGCTATATACAGTATCGACGCTATAACAGTAGCGAAGCTATAACAATAGTGAGGCTATAACAGTAGCGACGCTATAACAGTAGCGAGGCTATATACAGTAGCGACGCTATAACAGTAGTGAGGCTATATAGAGTAGCGACGCTATAACAGTAGCGAGGCTATATATGGTAGCGACGCTATAACAGTAGTGAGGCTATATACAGTAGCGACGCTATAACGGTAGCGAGGCTATATACAGTAGCGACGCTATAACAGTAGCGACGCTATAACAGTAGTGAGGCTATATACTGTAGCGACGCTATAACAGTAGTGAGGCTATATACAGTAGTGAGGCTATAGCAGTAGTGAGGCTATATACAGTAGTGAGGCTATATACAGTAGTGACGCTACAACAGTAGCGACACTATAACAGTAGTGAGGCTATATACAGTAGCGACGCTATATCAGTAGCGAGGCTATATACAGTAGCAACGCTATAACAGTAGCGAGGCTATATACAGTAGCGACGCTTTAACAGTAGTGACGCTATAACAGTAGTGAGGCTATATATAGTAGCGACGCTGTAACAGTAGCGAGGCTATATACAGTAGCGACGCTATAACAGTAGCGAGGCTATATACAGTAGCGACGCTATAACAGTAGCGAGGCTATATACAGTAGCGACGCTATAACAGTAGCGACGCTATAACAGTAGTGAGGCTATAACAGTAGCGACGCTATAACAGTAGCGAGGCTATATACAGTAGCGACGCTATAACAGTAGTGAGGCTATATACAGTAGCGACGCTATAACAGTAGCAAGGCTATATACAGTAGCGACGCTATAACAGTAGTGAGGCTATACACAGTAGCGATGCTATAACAGTAGCGATGCTATAACAGTAGTGAGGCTATATACAGTAGTGACGCTACAACAGTAGTGACGCTATATACAGTAGCGACGCTATAACAGTAGCGAGGCTATATACAGTATAATTGGGTTTACTTGATAGCTACCTACACAAATAGCTAGCTAGAACAAAGTGTTAATAAGATATTAATTTAAAAAGATTAAAAGCAATACAGTAGCGATGCTATAACAGTAGTGAGGCTATATACAGTAGCGGCGCTATAACAGTAGCGAGGCCATATACAGTAGCGACGCTATAACAGTAGTGACGCTATAACAGTAGTGAGGCTATATATAGTAGCGACGCTATAACAGTAGCGAGGCTATATACAGTAGCGACGCTATAACAGTAGCGAGGCTATATACAGTAGCGACGCTATAACAGTAGCGAGGCTATATACAGTAGCGACGCTATAACAGTAGCGACGCTATAACAGTAGTGAGGCTATAACAGTAGCGACGCTATAACAGTAGCGAGGTTATATACAGTGGCGACGCTATAACAGTAGTGAGGCTATATACAGTAGCGACGCTATAACAGTAGCGAGACTATATACAGTAGCGACGCTATAACAGTAGTGAGGCTATATACAGTAGTGAGGCTATAACAGTAGCAACGCTATAACAGTAGCGAGGCTATATACAGTAGCGACGCTATAACAGTAGTGACGCTATAACAGTAGTGAGGCTATATAGAGTAGCGACGCTATAACAGTAGCGAGGCTATATACGGTAGCGACGCTATAACAGTAGTGAGGCTATATACAGTAGCAACGCTATAACGGTAGCGAGGCTATATACAGTAGCGACGCTATAACAGTAGCGACGCTATAACAGTAGTGAGGCTATATACAGTAGCGACGCTATAACAGTAGTGAGGCTATATACAGTAGTGAGGCTATAGCAGTAGTGAGGCTATATACAGTAGTGAGGCTATATACAGCAGTGACGCTACAACAGTAGCGACACTATAACAGTAATGAGGCTATATACAGTAGCGACGCTATAACAGTAGCGAGGCTATATACATTAGCAACGCTATAACAGTAGCGAGGCTATATACAGTAGCGACGCTATAACAGTAGTGACGCTATAACAGTAGTGAGGCTATATATAGTAGCGAAGCTATAACAGTAGCGAGGCTATATACAGTAGCGACGCTATAACAGTAGCGAGGCTATATACAGTAGCGACGCTATAACAGTAGCGAGGCTATATACAGTAGCGACGCTATAACAGTAGCGACGCTATAACAGTAGTGAGGCTATAACAGTAGCGACGCTATAACAGTAGCGAGGCTATATACAGTAGCGACGCTATAACAGTAGTGAGGCTATATACAGTAGCGACGCTATAACAGTAGCGAGGCTATATACAGTAGCGACGCTATAACAGTTGTGAGGCTATACACAGTAGCGATGCTATAACAGTAGCGATGCTATAACAGTAGTGAGGCTATATACAGTAGTGACGCTACAACAGTAGTGACGCTATATACAGTAGCGACGCTATAACAGTAGCGAGGCTATATACAGTAGCGACGCTATAACAGTAGCGAGGCTATATACAGTATAATTGGGTTTACTTGATAGCTACCTACACAAATAGCTAGCTAGAACAAAGTGTTAATGAGATATTAATTTAAAAAGATTAAAAGCAATACAGTAGCGATGCTATAACAGTAGTGAGGCTATATACAGTAGCGACGCTATAACAGTAGTGAGGCTATATACTGCAGTGAGGCTATATACAGTAGTGACGCTATAACAGTAGTGAGGCTATATACAGTAGCGACGCTATAACAGTAGTGACGCTATATACTGTAGTGAGGTTATATACAGTAGTGACGCTATAACAGTAGTGAGGCTATATACAGTAGCGACGCTATAACAGTAGTGAGGCTATATACAGTAGCGACGCTACAACAGTAGCGAGGCTATATAGAGTAGCGACGCTATAACAGCAGCGAGGCTATATACAGTATCGACGCTATAACAGTAGCGAAGCTATAACAATAGTGAGGCTATAACAGTAGCGACGCTATAACAGTAGCGAGGCTATATACAGTAGCGACGCTATAGCAGTAGTGAGGCTATATACAGTAGTGAGGCTTTAACAGTAGTGACGCTATAACAGTAGTGAGGCTATATATAGTAGCGACGCTGTAACAGTAGCGAGGCTATATACAGTAGCGACGCTATAACAGTAGCGAGGCTATATACAGTAGCGACGCTATAACAGTAGCGAGGCTATATACAGTAGCGACGCTATAACAGTAGCGACGCTATAACAGTAGTGAGGCTATAACAGTAGCGACGCTATAACAGTAGCGAGGCTATATACAGTAGCGACGCTATAACAGTAGTGAGGCTATATACAGTAGCGACGCTATAACAGTAGCAAGGCTATATACAGTAGCGACGCTATAACAGTAGTGAGGCTATACACAGTAGCGATGCTATAACAGTAGCGATGCTATAACAGTAGTGAGGCTATATACAGTAGTGACGCTACAACAGTAGTGACGCTATATACAGTAGCGACGCTATAACAGTAGCGAGGCTATATACAGTATAATTGGGTTTACTTGATAGCTACCTACACAAATAGCTAGCTAGAACAAAGTGTTAATAAGATATTAATTTAAAAAGATTAAAAGCAATACAGTAGCGATGCTATAACAGTAGTGAGGCTATATACAGTAGCGGCGCTATAACAGTAGCGAGGCCATATACAGTAGCGACGCTATAACAGTAGTGACGCTATAACAGTAGTGAGGCTATATATAGTAGCGACGCTATAACAGTAGCGAGGCTATATACAGTAGCGACGCTATAACAGTAGCGAGGCTATATACAGTAGCGACGCTATAACAGTAGCGAGGCTATATACAGTAGCGACGCTATAACAGTAGCGACGCTATAACAGTAGTGAGGCTATAACAGTAGCGACGCTATAACAGTAGCGAGGTTATATACAGTGGCGACGCTATAACAGTAGTGAGGCTATATACAGTAGCGACGCTATAACAGTAGCGAGACTATATACAGTAGCGACGCTATAACAGTAGTGAGGCTATATACAGTAGTGAGGCTATAACAGTAGCAACGCTATAACAGTAGCGAGGCTATATACAGTAGCGACGCTATAACAGTAGTGACGCTATAACAGTAGTGAGGCTATATAGAGTAGCGACGCTATAACAGTAGCGAGGCTATATACGGTAGCGACGCTATAACAGTAGTGAGGCTATATACAGTAGCAACGCTATAACGGTAGCGAGGCTATATACAGTAGCGACGCTATAACAGTAGCGACGCTATAACAGTAGTGAGGCTATATACAGTAGCGACGCTATAACAGTAGTGAGGCTATATACAGTAGTGAGGCTATAGCAGTAGTGAGGCTATATACAGTAGTGAGGCTATATACAGCAGTGACGCTACAACAGTAGCGACACTATAACAGTAATGAGGCTATATACAGTAGCGACGCTATAACAGTAGCGAGGCTATATACATTAGCAACGCTATAACAGTAGCGAGGCTATATACAGTAGCAACGCTATAACAGTAGTGACTTTATAACAGTAGTGAGGCTATATATAGTAGCGAAGCTATAACAGTAGCGAGGCTATATACAGTAGCGACGCTATAACAGTAGCGAGGCTATATACAGTAGCGACGCTATAACAGTAGCGAGGCTATATACAGTAGCGACGCTATAACAGTAGCGACGCTATAACAGTAGTGAGGCTATAACAGTAGCGACGCTATAACAGTAGCGAGGCTATATACAGTAGCGACGCTATAACAGTAGTGAGGCTATATACAGTAGCGACGCTATAACAGTAGCGAGGCTATATACAGTAGCGACGCTATAACAGTTGTGAGGCTATACACAGTAGCGATGCTATAACAGTAGCGATGCTATAACAGTAGTGAGGCTATATACAGTAGTGACGCTACAACAGTAGTGACGCTATATACAGTAGCGACGCTATAACAGTAGCGAGGCTATATACAGTAGCGACGCTATAACAGTAGCGAGGCTATATACAGTATAATTGGGTTTACTTGATAGCTACCTACACAAATAGCTAGCTAGAACAAAGTGTTAATGAGATATTAATTTAAAAAGATTAAAAGCAATACAGTAGCGATGCTATAACAGTAGTGAGGCTATATACAGTAGCGGCGCTATAACAGTAGCGAGGCCATATACAGTAGCGACGCTATAACAGTAGCGAGGCTATATACAGTAGCGACGCTATAACAGTAGCGAGGCTATATACAGTATAATTGGGTTTACTTGATAGCTACCTACACAAATAGCTAGCTAGAACAAAGTGTTAATGAGATATTAATTTAAAAAGATTAAAAGCAATACAGTAGCGATGCTATAACAGTAGTGAGGCTATATACAGTAGCGGCGCTATAACAGTAGCGAGGCCATATACAGTAGCGACGCTATAACAGTAGCGAGGCTATATACTGTAGCGACGCTATAACAGTAGCGAGGCTATATACAGTAGCGACGCTATAACAGTAGCGACGCTATAACAGTAGTGAGGCTATAACAGTAGCGACGCTATAACAGTAGCGAGGTTATATACAGTAGCGACGCTATAACAGTAGTGAGGCTATATACAGTAGCGACGCTATAACAGTAGTGAGGCTATATACAGTAGCGACGCTATAACAGTAGTGAGGCTATATACAGTAGTGAGGCTATAACAGTAGCGACGCTATAACAGTAGCGAGGCTATATACAGTAGCGACGCTATAACAGTAGTGACGCTATAACAGTAGTGAGGCTATATACAGTAGCGATGCTATGACAGTAGTGTGGCTATATACAGTAGCGGCGCTATAACAGTAGCGAGGCTATATACAGTAGCGATGCTATAACAGTAGTGAGGCTATATACAGTAGCGACGCTATAACAGTAGCGACGCTATAACAGTAATGAGGTTATATACAGTAGCGAGGCTATATACAGTAGCGACGCTATAACAGTAGTGAGGCTATATACAGTAGCGACGCTATAACAGTAGCGACGCTATAACAGTAGTGAGGCTATAACAGTAGCGACGCTATAACAGTAGCGAGGTTATATACAGTAGCGACGCTATAACAGTAGTGAGGCTATATACAGTAGCGACGCTATAACAGTAGTGAGGCTATATACAGTAGCGACGCTATAACAGTAGTGAGGCTATATACAGTAGTGAGGCTATAACAGTAGCGACGCTATAACAGTAGCGAGGCTATATACAGTAGCGACGCTATAACAATAGTGACGCTATAACAGTAGTGACGCTATAACAGTAGTGAGGCTATATACAGTAGCGATGCTATGACAGTAGTGTGGCTATATACAGTAGCGGCGCTATAACAGTAGCGAGGCTATATACAGTAGCGATGCTATAACAGTAGTGAGGCTATATACAGTAGCGACGCTATAACAGTAGCGACGCTATAACAGTAATGAGGTTATATACAGTAGCGAGGCTATATACAGTAGCGACGCTATAACAGTAGTGAGGCTATATACAGTAGCGACGCTATAACAGTAGTGACGCTATAACAGTAGTGAGGCTATATACAGTAGTGAGGCTATAGCAGTAGTGAGGCTATATACAGTAGTGAGGCTATATACAGTAGTGAGGCTATATACAGTAGTGACGCTATAACAGTAGCGACGCTATAACAGTAGTGAGGCTATATACAGTAGCGACGCTATAACAGTAGTGAGGCTATATACAGTAGTGAGGCTACAACAGTAGCGACGCTATAACAGTAGCGAGGCTACATACAGTAGCGACGCTATAACAGTAGTGAGGCTATATAGAGTAGCGACGCTATAACAGTAGTGAGGCTATATACAGTAGCGACGCTATAACAGTAGTGACGCTATAACAGTAGTGACGCTATAACAGTAGTGAGGCTATATACAGTAGCGATGCTATGACAGTAGTGAGGCTATATACAGTAGCGGCGCTATAACAGTAGCGAGGCTATATACAGTAGCGATGCTATAACAGTAGTGAGGCTATATAGAGTAGCGACGCTATAACAGTAGCGAGGCTATATATGGTAGCGACGCTATAACAGTATTGAGGCTATATACAGTAGCGACGCTATAACGGTAGCGAGGCTATATACAGTAGCGACGCTATAACAGTAGTGACGCTATAACAGTAGTGAGGCTATATACTGTAGCGACGCTATAACAGTAGTGAGGCTATATACAGTAGTGAGGCTATAGCAGTAGTGAGGCTATATACAGTAGTGAGGCTATATACAGTAGTGACGCTACAACAGTAGCGACACTATAACAGTAGTGAGGCTATATACAGTAGCGACGCTATAACAGTAGCGAGGCTATATACAGTAGCAACGCTATAACAGTAGCGAGGCTATATACAGTAGCGACGCTTTAACAGTAGTGACGCTATAACAGTAGTGAGGCTATATATAGTAGCGACGCTGTAACAGTAGCGAGGCTATATACAGTAGCGACGCTATAACAGTAGCGAGGCTATATACAGTAGCGACGCTATAACAGTAGCGAGGCTATATACAGTAGCGACGCTATAACAGTAGCGACGCTATAACAGTAGTGAGGCTATAACAGTAGCGACGCTATAACAGTAGCGAGGCTATATACAGTAGCGACGCTATAACAGTAGTGAGGCTATATACAGTAGCGACGCTATAACAGTAGCGAGGCTATATACAGTAGCGACGCTATAACAGTTGTGAGGCTATACACAGTAGCGATGCTATAACAGTAGCGATGCTATAACAGTAGTGAGGCTATATACAGTAGTGACGCTACAACAGTAGTGACGCTATATACAGTAGCGACGCTATAACAGTAGCGAGGCTATATACAGTAGCGACGCTATAACAGTAGCGAGGCTATATACAGTATAATTGGGTTTACTTGATAGCTACCTACACAAATAGCTAGCTAGAACAAAGTGTTAATGAGATATTAATTTAAAAAGATTAAAAGCAATACAGTAGCGATGCTATAACAGTAGTGAGGCTATATACAGTAGCGGCGCTATAACAGTAGCGAGGCCATATACAGTAGCGACGCTATAACAGTAGCGAGGCTATATACAGTAGCGACGCTATAACAGTAGCGAGGCTATATACAGTATAATTGGGTTTACTTGATAGCTACCTACACAAATAGCTAGCTAGAACAAAGTGTTAATGAGATATTAATTTAAAAAGATTAAAAGCAATACAGTAGCGATGCTATAACAGTAGTGAGGCTATATACAGTAGCGGCGCTATAACAGTAGCGAGGCCATATACAGTAGCGACGCTATAACAGTAGCGAGGCTATATACTGTAGCGACGCTATAACAGTAGCGAGGCTATATACAGTAGCGACGCTATAACAGTAGCGACGCTATAACAGTAGTGAGGCTATAACAGTAGCGACGCTATAACAGTAGCGAGGTTATATACAGTAGCGACGCTATAACAGTAGTGAGGCTATATACAGTAGCGACGCTATAACAGTAGTGAGGCTATATACAGTAGCGACGCTATAACAGTAGCGAGGCTATAACAGTAGCGAGGTTATATACAGTAGCGACGCTATAACAGTAGTGAGGCTATATACAGTAGCGACGCTATAACAGTAGTGAGGCTATATACAGTAGCGACGCTATAACAGTAGTGAGGCTATATACAGTAGTGAGGCTATAACAGTAGCGACGCTATAACAGTAGCGAGGCTATATACAGTAGCGACGCTATAACAGTAGTGACGCTATAACAGTAGTGAGGCTATATACAGTAGCGATGCTATGACAGTAGTGTGGCTATATACAGTAGCGGCGCTATAACAGTAGCGAGGCTATATACAGTAGCGATGCTATAACAGTAGTGAGGCTATATACAGTAGCGACGCTATAACAGTAGCGACGCTATAACAGTAATGAGGTTATATACAGTAGCGAGGCTATATACAGTAGCGACGCTATAACAGTAGTGAGGCTATATACAGTAGCGACGCTATAACAGTAGCGACGCTATAACAGTAGTGAGGCTATAACAGTAGCGACGCTATAACAGTAGCGAGGCTATATACAGTAGCGACGCTATAACAGTAGCGACGCTATAACAGTAGTGAGGCTATAACAGTAGCGACGCTATAACAGTAGCGAGGTTATATACAGTAGCGACGCTATAACAGTAGTGAGGCTATATACAGTAGCGACGCTATAACAGTAGTGAGGCTATATACAGTAGCGACGCTATAACAGTAGTGAGGCTATATACAGTAGTGAGGCTATAACAGTAGCGACGCTATAACAGTAGCGAGGCTATATACAGTAGCGACGCTATAACAGTAGTGACGCTATAACAGTAGTGAGGCTATATACAGTAGCGATGCTATGACAGTAGTGTGGCTATATACAGTAGCGGCGCTATAACAGTAGCGAGGCTATATACAGTAGCGATGCTATAACAGTAGTGAGGCTATATACAGTAGCGACGCTATAACAGTAGCGACGCTATAACAGTAATGAGGTTATATACAGTAGCGAGGCTATATACAGTAGCGACGCTATAACAGTAGTGAGGCTATATACAGTAGCGACGCTATAACAGTAGCGACGCTATAACAGTAGTGAGGCTATAACAGTAGCGACGCTATAACAGTAGCGAGGTTATATACAGTAGCGACGCTATAACAGTAGTGAGGCTATATACAGTAGCGACGCTATAACAGTAGTGAGGCTATATACAGTAGCGACGCTATAACAGTAGTGAGGCTATATACAGTAGTGAGGCTATAACAGTAGCGACGCTATAACAGTAGCGAGGCTATATACAGTAGCGACGCTATAACAATAGTGACGCTATAACAGTAGTGACGCTATAACAGTAGTGAGGCTATATACAGTAGCGATGCTATGACAGTAGTGTGGCTATATACAGTAGCGGCGCTATAACAGTAGCGAGGCTATATACAGTAGCGATGCTATAACAGTAGTGAGGCTATATACAGTAGCGACGCTATAACAGTAGCGACGCTATAACAGTAATGAGGTTATATACAGTAGCGAGGCTATATACAGTAGCGACGCTATAACAGTAGTGAGGCTATATACAGTAGCGACGCTATAACAGTAGTGACGCTATAACAGTAGTGAGGCTATATACAGTAGTGAGGCTATAGCAGTAGTGAGGCTATATACAGTAGTGAGGCTATATACAGTAGTGAGGCTATATACAGTAGTGAGGCTATATACAGTAGTGACGCTATAACAGTAGCGACGCTATAACAGTAGTGAGGCTATATACAGTAGCGACGCTATAACAGTAGTGAGGCTATATACAGTAGTGAGGCTACAACAGTAGCGACGCTATAACAGTAGCGAGGCTACATACAGTAGCGACGCTATAACAGTAGTGAGGCTATATAGAGTAGCGACGCTATAACAGTAGTGAGGCTATATACAGTAGCGACGCTATAACAGTAGTGACGCTATAACAGTAGTGACGCTATAACAGTAGTGAGGCTATATACAGTAGCGATGCTATGACAGTAGTGAGGCTATATACAGTAGCGGCGCTATAACAGTAGCGAGGCTATATACAGTAGCGATGCTATAACAGTAGTGAGGCTATATAGAGTAGCGACGCTATAACAGTAGCGAGGCTATATATGGTAGCGACGCTATAACAGTATTGAGGCTATATACAGTAGCGACGCTATAACGGTAGCGAGGCTATATACAGTAGCGACGCTATAACAGTAGCGACGCTATAACAGTAGTGAGGCTATATACTGTAGCGACGCTATAACAGTAGTGAGGCTATATACAGTAGTGAGGCTATAGCAGTAGTGAGGCTATATACAGTAGTGAGGCTATATACAGTAGTGACGCTACAACAGTAGCGACACTATAACAGTAGTGAGGCTATATACAGTAGCGACGCTATAACAGTAGCGAGGCTATATACAGTAGCAACGCTATAACAGTAGCGAGGCTATATACAGTAGCGACGCTTTAACAGTAGTGACGCTATAACAGTAGTGAGGCTATATATAGTAGCGACGCTGTAACAGTAGCGAGGCTATATACAGTAGCGACGCTATAACAGTAGCGAGGCTATATACAGTAGCGACGCTATAACAGTAGCGAGGCTATATACAGTAGCGACGCTATAACAGTAGCGACGCTATAACAGTAGTGAGGCTATAACAGTAGCGACGCTATAACAGTAGCGAGGCTATATACAGTAGCGACGCTATAACAGTAGTGAGGCTATATACAGTAGCGACGCTATAACAGTAGCGAGGCTATATACAGTAGCGACGCTATAACAGTAGTGAGGCTATACACAGTAGCGATGCTATAACAGTAGCGATGCTATAACAGTAGTGAGGCTATATACAGTAGTGACGCTACAACAGTAGTGACGCTATATACAGTAGCGACGCTATAACAGTAGCGAGGCTATATACAGTATAATTGGGTTTACTTGATAGCTACCTACACAAATAGCTAGCTAGAACAAAGTGTTAATAAGATATTAATTTAAAAAGATTAAAAGCAATACAGTAGCGATGCTATAACAGTAGTGAGGCTATATACAGTAGCGGCGCTATAACAGTAGCGAGGCCATATACAGTAGCGACGCTATAACAGTAGTGACGCTATAACAGTAGTGAGGCTATATATAGTAGCGACGCTATAACAGTAGCGAGGCTATATACAGTAGCGACGCTATAACAGTAGCGAGGCTATATACAGTAGCGACGCTATAACAGTAGCGAGGCTATATACAGTAGCGACGCTATAACAGTAGCGACGCTATAACAGTAGTGAGGCTATAACAGTAGCGACGCTATAACAGTAGCGAGGTTATATACAGTGGCGACGCTATAACAGTAGTGAGGCTATATACAGTAGCGACGCTATAACAGTAGCGAGGCTATATACAGTAGCGACGCTATAACAGTAGTGAGGCTATATACAGTAGTGAGGCTATAACAGTAGCAACGCTATAACAGTAGCGAGGCTATATACAGTAGCGACGCTATAACAGTAGTGACGCTATAACAGTAGTGAGGCTATATAGAGTAGCGACGCTATAACAGTAGCGAGGCTATATACGGTAGCGACGCTATAACAGTAGTGAGGCTATATACAGTAGCAACGCTATAACGGTAGCGAGGCTATATACAGTAGCGACGCTATAACAGTAGCGACGCTATAACAGTAGTGAGGCTATATACAGTAGCGACGCTATAACAGTAGTGAGGCTATATACAGTAGTGAGGCTATAGCAGTAGTGAGGCTATATACAGTAGTGAGGCTATATACAGCAGTGACGCTACAACAGTAGCGACACTATAACAGTAATGAGGCTATATACAGTAGCGACGCTATAACAGTAGCGAGGCTATATACATTAGCAACGCTATAACAGTAGCGAGGCTATATACAGTAGCGACGCTATAACAGTAGTGACGCTATAACAGTAGTGAGGCTATATATAGTAGCGAAGCTATAACAGTAGCGAGGCTATATACAGTAGCGACGCTATAACAGTAGCGAGGCTATATACAGTAGCGACGCTATAACAGTAGCGAGGCTATATACAGTAGCGACGCTATAACAGTAGCGACGCTATAACAGTAGTGAGGCTATAACAGTAGCGACGCTATAACAGTAGCGAGGCTATATACAGTAGCGACGCTATAACAGTAGTGAGGCTATATACAGTAGCAACGCTATAACAGTAGCGACGCTATAACAGTAGTGAGGCTATAACAGTAGCGACGCTATAACAGTAGCGAGGCTATATACAGTAGCGACGCTATAACAGTAGTGAGGCTATATACAGTAGCAACGCTATAACGGTAGCGAGGCTATATACAGTAGCGACGCTATAACAGTAGCGACGCTATAACAGTAGTGAGGCTATATACAGTAGCGACGCTATAACAGTAGTGAGGCTATATACAGTAGTGAGGCTATAGCAGTAGTGAGGCTATATACAGTAGTGAGGCTATATACAGCAGTGACGCTACAACAGTAGCGACACTATAACAGTAATGAGGCTATATACAGCAGTGACGCTACAACAGTAGCGACACTATAACAGTAATGAGGCTATATACAGTAGCGACGCTATAACAGTAGCGAGGCTATATACATTAGCAACGCTATAACAGTAGCGAGGCTATATACAGTAGCGACGCTATAACAGTAGTGACGCTATAACAGTAGTGAGGCTATATATAGTAGCGAAGCTATAACAGTAGCGAGGCTATATACAGTAGCGACGCTATAACAGTAGCGAGGCTATATACAGTAGCGACGCTATAACAGTAGCGAGGCTATATACAGTAGCGACGCTATAACAGTAGCGACGCTATAACAGTAGTGAGGCTATAACAGTAGCGACGCTATAACAGTAGCGAGGCTATATACAGTAGCGACGCTATAACAGTAGTGAGGCTATATACAGTAGCGACGCTATAACAGTAGCGAGGCTATATACAGTAGCGACGCTATAACAGTTGTGAGGCTATACACAGTAGCGATGCTATAACAGTAGCGATGCTATAACAGTAGTGAGGCTATATACAGTAGTGACGCTACAACAGTAGTGACGCTATATACAGTAGCGACGCTATAACAGTAGCGAGGCTATATACAGTAGCGACGCTATAACAGTAGCGAGGCTATATACAGTATAATTGGGTTTACTTGATAGCTACCTACACAAATAGCTAGCTAGAACAAAGTGTTAATGAGATATTAATTTAAAAAGATTAAAAGCAATACAGTAGCGATGCTATAACAGTAGTGAGGCTATATACAGTAGCGGCGCTATAACAGTAGCGAGGCCATATACAGTAGCGACGCTATAACAGTAGCGAGGCTATATACAGTAGCGACGCTATAACAGTAGCGAGGCTATATACAGTATAATTGGATTTACTTGATAGCTACCTACACAAATAGCTAGCTAGAACAAAGTGTTAATGAGATATTAATTTAAAAAGATTAAAAGCAATACAGTAGCGATGCTATAACAGTAGTGAGGCTATATACAGTAGCGGCGCTATAACAGTAGCGAGGCCATATACAGTAGCGACGCTATAACAGTAGCGAGGCTATATACTGTAGCGACGCTATAACAGTAGCGAGGCTATATACAGTAGCGACGCTATAACAGTAGTGAGGCTATAACAGTAGCGACGCTATAACAGTAGCGAGGTTATATACAGTAGCGACGCTATAACAGTAGTGAGGCTATAACAGTAGTGAGGCTATATACAGTAGCGACGCTATAACAGTAGCGAGGCTATATACAGTAGCGACGCTATAACAGTAGTGAGGCTATATACAGTAGTGAGGCTATAACAGTAGCGACGCTATAACAGTAGCGAGGCTATATACAGTAGCGACGCTATAACAGTAGCGACGCTATAACAGTAGTGAGGCTATAACAGTAGCGACGCTATAACAGTAGCGAGGTTATATACAGTGGCGACGCTATAACAGTAGTGAGGCTATATACAGTAGCGACGCTATAACAGTAGCGAGGCTATATACAGTAGCGACGCTATAACAGTAGTGAGGCTATATACAGTAGTGAGGCTATAACAGTAGCAACGCTATAACAGTAGCGAGGCTATATACAGTAGCGACGCTATAACAGTAGTGACGCTATAACAGTAGTGAGGCTATATAGAGTAGCAACGCTATAACAGTAGCGAGGCTATATACGGTAGCGACGCTATAACAGTAGCGAGGCTATATACAGTAGCGACGCTATAACAGTAGCGACGCTATAACAGTAGTGAGGCTATAACAGTAGCGACGCTATAACAGTAGCGAGGTTATATACAGTGGCGACGCTATAACAGTAGTGAGGCTATATACAGTAGCGACGCTATAACAGTAGCGAGGCTATATACAGTAGCGACGCTATAACAGTAGTGAGGCTATATACAGTAGTGAGGCTATAACAGTAGCAACGCTATAACAGTAGCGAGGCTATATACAGTAGCGACGCTATAACAGTAGTGACGGTATAACAGTAGTGAGGCTATATACAGTAGCGACGCTATAACAGTAGCGACGCTATAACAGTAGTGAGGCTATATACAGTAGCGACGCTATAACAGTAGTGAGGCTATATACAGTAGTGAGGCTATAGCAGTAGTGAGGCTATATACAGTAGTGAGGCTATATAGAGTAGCGACGCTATAACAGTAGCGAGGCTATATACGGTAGCGACGCTATAACAGTAGTGAGGCTATATACAGTAGCAACGCTATAACGGTAGCGAGGCTATATACAGTAGCGACGCTATAACAGTAGCGACGCTATAACAGTAGTGAGGCTATATACAGTAGCGACGCTATAACAGTAGTGAGGCTATATACAGTAGTGAGGCTATAGCAGTAGTGAGGCTATATACAGTAGTGAGGCTATATACAGCAGTGACGCTACAACAGTAGCGACACTATAACAGTAATGAGGCTATATACAGTAGCGACGCTATAACAGTAGCGAGGCTATATACATTAGCAACGCTATAACAGTAGCGAGGCTATATACAGTAGCGACGCTATAACAGTAGTGACGCTATAACAGTAGTGAGGCTATATATAGTAGCGAAGCTATAACAGTAGCGAGGCTATATACAGTAGCGACGCTATAACAGTAGCGAGGCTATATACAGTAGCGACGCTATAACAGTAGCGAGGCTATATACAGTAGCGACGCTATAACAGTAGCGACGCTATAACAGTAGTGAGGCTATAACAGTAGCGACGCTATAACAGTAGCGAGGCTATATACAGTAGCGACGCTATAACAGTAGTGAGGCTATATGCAGTAGCGACGCTATAACAGTAGCGAGGCTATATACAGTAGCGACGCTATAACAGTTGTGAGGCTATACACAGTAGCGATGCTATAACAGTAGCGATGCTATAACAGTAGTGAGGCTATATACAGTAGTGACGCTACAACAGTAGTGACGCTATATACAGTAGCGACGCTATAACAGTAGCGAGGCTATATACAGTAGCGACGCTATAACAGTAGCGAGGCTATATACAGTATAATTGGGTTTACTTGATAGCTACCTACACAAATAGCTAGCTAGAACAAAGTGTTAATGAGATATTAATTTAAAAAGATTAAAAGCAATACAGTAGCGATGCTATAACAGTAGTGAGGCTATATACAGTAGCGGCGCTATAACAGTAGCGAGGCCATATACAGTAGCGACGCTATAACAGTAGCGAGGCTATATACAGTAGCGACGCTATAACAGTAGCGAGGCTATATACAGTATAATTGGGTTTACTTGATAGCTACCTACACAAATAGCTAGCTAGAACAAAGTGTTAATGAGATATTAATTTAAAAAGATTAAAAGCAATACAGTAGCGATGCTATAACAGTAGTGAGGCTATATACAGTAGCGGCGCTATAACAGTAGCGAGGCCATATACAGTAGCGACGCTATAACAGTAGCGAGGCTATATACTGTAGCGACGCTATAACAGTAGCGAGGCTATATACAGTAGCGACGCTATAACAGTAGTGAGGCTATAACAGTAGCGACGCTATAACAGTAGCGAGGTTATATACAGTAGCGACGCTATAACAGTAGTGAGGCTATAACAGTAGTGAGGCTATATACAGTAGCGACGCTATAACAGTAGCGAGGCTATATACAGTAGCGACGCTATAACAGTAGTGAGGCTATATACAGTAGTGAGGCTATAACAGTAGCGACGCTATAACAGTAGCGAGGCTATATACAGTAGCGACGCTATAACAGTAGTGACGCTATAACAGTAGTGACGCTATAACAGTAGTGAGGCTATATACAGTAGCGATGCTATGACAGTAGTGTGGCTATATACAGTAGCGGCGCTATAACAGTAGCGAGGCTATATACAGTAGCGATGCTATAACAGTAGTGAGGCTATATACAGTAGCGACGCTATAACAGTAGCGACGCTATAACAGTAATGAGGTTATATACAGTAGCGAAGCTATATACAGTAGCGACGCTATAACAGTAGTGAGGCTATATACAGTAGCGACGCTATAACAGTAGTGACGCTATAACAGTAGTGAGGCTATATACAGTAGTGAGGCTATAGCAGTAGTGAGGCTATATACAGTAGTGAGGCTATATACAGTAGTGAGGCTATATACAGTAGTGAGGCTATATACAGTAGTGACGCTATAACAGTAGCGACGCTATAACAGTAGTGAGGCTATATACAGTAGCGACGCTATAACAGTAGTGAGGCTATATACAGTAGTGAGGCTACAACAGTAGCGACGCTATAACAGTAGCGAGGCTACATACAGTAGCGACGCTATAACAGTAGTGAGGCTATATAGAGTAGCGACGCTATAACAGTAGTGAGGCTATATACAGTAGCGACGCTATAACAGTAGTGACGCTATAACAGTAGTGACGCTATAACAGTAGTGAGGCTATATACAGTAGCGATGCTATGACAGTAGTGAGGCTATATACAGTAGCGGCGCTATAACAGTAGCGAGGCTATATACAGTAGCGATGCTATAACAGTAGTGAGGCTATATACAGTAGCGACGCTATAACAGTAGCGACGCTATAACAGTAGTGAGGTTATATACAGTAGCGAGGCTATATACAGTAGCGACGCTATAACAGTAGTGAGGCTATATACAGTAGCGACGCTATAACAGTAGTGATGCTATAACAGTAGAGAGGCTATATACAGTAGCGACGCTATAACAGTAGTGAGGCTATATACAGTAGCGACGCTATAACAGTAGCGAGGCTATATACAGTAGCGACGCTATAACAGTAGCGATGCTATAACAGTAGTGAGGCTATAACAGTAGCGACTCTATAACAGTAGCGAGGCTATATAAAGTAGCGACGCTATAACAGTAGTGAGGCTATAACAGTAGCGAGGCTATATACAGTAGTGAGGCTATATACAGTAGTGACGCTACAACAGTAGCGACACTATAACAGTAGTGAGGCTATATACAGTAGCGACGCTATAACAGTAGCGAGGCTATATACAGTAGCAACGCTATAACAGTAGCGAGGCTATATACAGTAGCGACGCTATAACAGTAGTGACGCTATAACAGTAGTGAGGCTATATATAGTAGCGACGCTATAACAGTAGCGAGGCTATATACAGTAGCGACGCTATAACAGTAGCGAGGCTATATACAGTAGCGACGCTATAACAGTAGCGAGGCTATATACATTAGCGACGCTATAACAGTAGCGACGCTATAACAGTGGTGAGGCTATAACAGTAGCAACGCTATAACAGTAGCGAGGCTATATACAGTAGCGATGCTATAACAGTAGTGACGCTATAACAGTAGTGAGGCTATATAGAGTAGCGACGCTATAACAGTAGCGAGGCTATATACGGTAGCGACGCTATAACAGTAGTGAGGCTATATACAGTAGCAACGCTATAACGGTAGCGAGGCTATATACAGTAGCGACGCTATAACAGTAGCGACGCTATAACAGTAGTGAGGCTATATACAGTAGCGACGCTATAACAGTAGTGAGGCTATATACAGTAGTGAGGCTATAGCAGTAGTGAGGCTATATACAGTAGTGAGGCTATATACAGCAGTGACGCTACAACAGTAGCGACACTATAACAGTAATGAGGCTATATACAGTAGCGACGCTATAACAGTAGCGAGGCTATATACATTAGCAACGCTATAACAGTAGCGAGGCTATATACAGTAGCGACGCTATAACAGTAGTGACGCTATAACAGTAGTGAGGCTATATATAGTAGCGAAGCTATAACAGTAGCGAGGCTATATACAGTAGCGACGCTATAACAGTAGCGAGGCTATATACAGTAGCGACGCTATAACAGTAGCGAGGCTATATACAGTAGCGACGCTATAACAGTAGCGACGCTATAACAGTAGTGAGGCTATAACAGTAGCGACGCTATAACAGTAGCGAGGCTATATACAGTAGCGACGCTATAACAGTAGTGAGGCTATATACAGTAGCGACGCTATAACAGTAGCGAGGCTATATACAGTAGCGACGCTATAACAGTTGTGAGGCTATACACAGTAGCGATGCTATAACAGTAGCGATGCTATAACAGTAGTGAGGCTATATACAGTAGTGACGCTACAACAGTAGTGACGCTATATACAGTAGCGACGCTATAACAGTAGCGAGGCTATATACAGTAGCGACGCTATAACAGTAGCGAGGCTATATACAGTATAATTGGGTTTACTTGATAGCTACCTACACAAATAGCTAGCTAGAACAAAGTGTTAATGAGATATTAATTTAAAAAGATTAAAAGCAATACAGTAGCGATGCTATAACAGTAGTGAGGCTATATACAGTAGCGGCGCTATAACAGTAGCGAGGCCATATACAGTAGCGACGCTATAACAGTAGCGAGGCTATATACAGTAGCGACGCTATAACAGTAGCGAGGCTATATACAGTATAATTGGGTTTACTTGATAGCTACCTACACAAATAGCTAGCTAGAACAAAGTGTTAATGAGATATTAATTTAAAAAGATTAAAAGCAATACAGTAGCGATGCTATAACAGTAGTGAGGCTATATACAGTAGCGGCGCTATAACAGTAGCGAGGCCATATACAGTAGCGACGCTATAACAGTAGCGAGGCTATATACTGTAGCGACGCTATAACAGTAGCGAGGCTATATACAGTAGCGACGCTATAACAGTAGCGACGCTATAACAGTAGTGAGGCTATAACAGTAGCGACGCTATAACAGTAGCGAGGTTATATACAGTAGCGACGCTATAACAGTAGTGAGGCTATATACAGTAGCGACGCTATAACAGTAGCGAGGCTATATACAGTAGCGACGCTATAACAGTAGTGAGGCTATATACAGTAGTGAGGCTATAACAGTAGCGACGCTATAACAGTAGCGAGGCTATATACAGTAGCGACGCTATAACAGTAGTGACGCTATAACAGTAGTGAGGCTATATACAGTAGCGATGCTATGACAGTAGTGTGGCTATATACAGTAGCGGCGCTATAACAGTAGCGAGGCTATATACAGTAGCGATGCTATAACAGTAGTGAGGCTATATACAGTAGCGACGCTATAACAGTAGCGACGCTATAACAGTAATGAGGTTATATACAGTAGCGAGGCTATATACAGTAGCGACGCTATAACAGTAGTGAGGCTATATACAGTAGCGACGCTATAACAGTAGTGACGCTATAACAGTAGTGAGGCTATATACAGTAGTGAGGCTATAGCAGTAGTGAGGCTATATACAGTAGTGAGGCTATATACAGTAGTGAGGCTATATACAGTAGTGAGGCTATATACAGTAGTGACGCTATAACAGTAGCGACGCTATAACAGTAGTGAGGCTATATACAGTAGCGACGCTATAACAGTAGTGAGGCTATATACAGTAGTGAGGCTACAACAGTAGCGACGCTATAACAGTAGCGAGGCTACATACAGTAGCGACGCTATAACAGTAGTGAGGCTATATAGAGTAGCGACGCTATAACAGTAGTGAGGCTATATACAGTAGCGACTCTATAACAGTAGTGACGCTATAACAGTAGTGACGCTATAACAGTAGTGAGGCTATATACAGTAGCGATGCTATGACAGTAGTGAGGCTATATACAGTAGCGGCGCTATAACAGTAGCGAGGCTATATACAGTAGCGATGCTATAACAGTAGTGAGGCTATATACAGTAGCGACGCTATAACAGTAGCGACGCTATAACAGTAGTGAGGTTATATACAGTAGCGAGGCTATATACAGTAGCGACGCTATAACAGTAGTGAGGCTATATACAGTAGCGACGCTATAACAGTAGTGATGCTATAACAGTAGTGAGGCTATATACAGTAGCGACGCTATAACAGTAGTGAGGCTATATACAGTAGCGACGCTATAACAGTAGCGAGGCTATATACAGTAGCGACGCTATAACAGTAGCGATGCTATAACAGTAGTGAGGCTATAACAGTAGCGACTCTATAACAGTAGCGAGGCTATATAAAGTAGCGACGCTATAACAGTAGTGAGGCTATAACAGTAGCGAGGCTATATACAGTAGTGAGGCTATATACAGTAGTGACGCTACAACAGTAGCGACACTATAACAGTAGTGAGGCTATATACAGTAGCGACGCTATAACAGTAGCGAGGCTATATACAGTAGCAACGCTATAACAGTAGCGAGGCTATATACAGTAGCGACGCTATAACAGTAGTGACGCTATAACAGTAGTGAGGCTATATATAGTAGCGACGCTATAACAGTAGCGAGGCTATATACAGTAGCGACGCTATAACAGTAGCGACGCTATAACAGTAGTGAGGTTATATACAGTAGCGAGGCTATATACAGTAGCGACGCTATAACAGTAGTGAGGCTATATACAGTAGCGACGCTATAACAGTAGTGATGCTATAACAGTAGTGAGGCTATATACAGTAGCGACGCTATAACAGTAGTGAGGCTATATACAGTAGCGACGCTATAACAGTAGCGAGGCTATATACAGTAGCGACGCTATAACAGTAGCGATGCTATAACAGTAGTGAGGCTATAACAGTAGCGACTCTATAACAGTAGCGAGGCTATATAAAGTAGCGACGCTATAACAGTAGTGAGGCTATAACAGTAGCGAGGCTATATACAGTAGTGAGGCTATATACAGTAGTGACGCTACAACAGTAGCGACACTATAACAGTAGTGAGGCTATATACAGTAGCGACGCTATAACAGTAGCGAGGCTATATACAGTAGCAACGCTATAACAGTAGCGAGGCTATATACAGTAGCGACGCTATAACAGTAGTGACGCTATAACAGTAGTGAGGCTATATATAGTAGCGACGCTATAACAGTAGCGAGGCTATATACAGTAGCGACGCTATAACAGTAGCGAGGCTATATACAGTAGCGACGCTATAACAGTAGTGAGGCTATATACAGTAGCGACGCTATAACAGTAGCAAGGCTATATACAGTAGCGACGCTATAACAGTAGTGAGGCTATACACAGTAGCGATGCTATAACAGTAGCGATGCTATAACAGTAGTGAGGCTATATACAGTAGTGACGCTACAACAGTAGTGACGCTATATACAGTAGCGACGCTATAACAGTAGCGAGGCTATATACAGTATAATTGGGTTTACTTGATAGCTACCTACACAAATAGCTAGCTAGAACAAAGTGTTAATAAGATATTAATTTAAAAAGATTAAAAGCAATACAGTAGCGATGCTATAACAGTAGTGAGGCTATATATAGTAGCGGCGCTATAACAGTAGCGAGGCCATATACAGTAGCGACGCTATAACAGTAGCGAGGCTATATACAGTAGCGACGCTATAACAGTAGCGAGGCTATATACAGTAGCGACGCTATAACAGTAGCGACGCTATAACAGTACTGAGGCTATAACAGTAGCGACGCTATAACAGTAGCGAGGTTATATACAGTAGCGACGCTATAACAGTAGTGAGGCTATATACAGTAGCGACGCTATAACAGTAGCGAGGCTATATACAGTAGCGACGCTATAACAGTAGTGAGGCTATATACAGTAGTGATGCTATAACAGTAGCGACGCTATAACAGTAGCGAGGCTATATACAGTAGCGACGCTATAACAGTAGTGACGCTATAACAGTAGTGACGCTATAACAGTAGTGAGGCTATATACAGTAGCGATGCTATGACAGTAGTGAGGCTATATACAGTAGCGACGCTATAACAGTAGCGACGCTATAACAGTAGTGAGGCTATATACAGTAGTGACGCTATAACAGTAGCGACGCTATAACAGTAGTGAGGTTATATACAGTAGCGAGGCTATATACAGTAGCGACGCTATAACAGTAGTGAGGCTATATACAGTAGCGACGCTATAACAGTAGTGACGCTATAACAGTAGTGAGGCTATATACAGTAGTGAGGCTATAGCAGTAGTGAGGCTATATACAGTAGTGAGGCTATATACAGTAGTGAGGCTATATACAGTAGTGACGCTATAACAGTAGCGACGCTATAACAGTAGTGAGGCTATATACAGTAGCGACGCTATAACAGTAGTGAGGCTATATACAGTATCGACGCTATAACAGTAGCGATGCTATAACAGTAGTGAGGCTACAACAGTAGCGACGCTATAACAGTATCGAGGCTACATACAGTAGCGACGCTATAACAGTATTGAGGCTATATAGAGTAGCGACGCTATATACAGTAGCGACGCTATAACAGTAGTGACGCTATAACAGTAGTGACGCTATAACAGTAGTGAGGCTATATACAGTAGCGATGCTATGACAGTAGTGAGGCTATATACAGTAGCGGCGCTATAACAGTAGCGAGGCTATATACAGTAGCGATGCTATAACAGTAGTGAGGCTATATACAGTAGCGACGCTATAACAGCAGCGACGCTATAACAGTAGTGAGGTTATATACAGTAGCGAGGCTATATACAGTAGCGACGCTATAACAGTAGTGAGGCTATATACAGTAGCGACGCTATAACAGTAGTGATGCTATAACAGTAGTGAGGCTATATACAGTAGCGACGCTATAACAGTAGTGAGGCTATATACAGTAGCGACGCTATAACAGTAGCGAGGCTATATACAGTAGCGACGCTATAACAGTAGCGATGCTATAACAGTAGTGAGGCTATAACAGTAGCGACTCTATAACAGTAGCGAGGCTATATAAAGTAGCGACGCTATAACAGTAGTGAGGCTATAACAGTAGCGAGGCTATATACGGTAGCGACGCTATAACAGTAGTGAGAATATATACAGTAGCGACGCTATAACAGTAGTGAGGCTATATACAGTAGTGAGGCTATATACAGTAGTGACGCTATAACAGTAGCGACGCTATAACAGTAGTGAGGCTATATACAGTATCGACGCTATAACAGTAGCGACGCTATAACAGTAGTGAGGCTATATACAGTATTGACGCTATAACAGTAACGAGGCTATATACAGTAGCGACGCTACAACAGTAGCGAGGCTATATACAGTATCGACGCTATAACAGTAGCGACGCTATAACAGTAGTGAGGCTACAACAGTAGCGACGCTATAACAGTAGCGAGGCTACATACAGTAGCGACGCTATAACAGTAGTGAGGCTATATAGAGTAGCGAAGCTATAACAGTAGCGAGGCTATATACAGTAGCGACGCTATAACAGTAGCGACGCTATAACAGTAGTGAGGCTATATACAGTAGTGACGCTATAACAGTAGTGAGGCTATATATAGTAGCGACGCTATAACAGTAGCAAGGCTATATACTGTAGCGACGCTATAACAGTAGTGAGGCTATATTCAGTAGCGACGCTATAACTGTAGCGAGGCAATATACAGTAGCGACGCTATAACAGTAGCGACGCTATAACAGTACTGAGGCTATAACAGTAGCGACGCTATAACAGTAGCGAGGTTATATACAGTAGCGACGCTATAACAGTAGTGACGCTATAACAGTAGTGAGGCTATATACAGTAGCGATGCTATGACAGTAGTGAGGCTATATAAAGTAGCGACGCTATAACAGTAGCGACGCTATAACAGTAGTGAGGCTATATACAGTAGTGACGCTATAACAGTAGCGACGCTATAACAGTAGTGAGGTTATATACAGTAGCGAGGCTATATACAGTAGCGACGCTATAACAGTAGTGAGGCTATATACAGTAGCGACGCTATAACAGTAGTGACGCTATAACAGTAGTGAGGCTATATACAGTAGTGAGGCTATAGCAGTAGTGAGGCTATATACAGTAGCGAGGCTATATACGGTAGCGACGCTATAACAGTAGTGAGAATATATACAGTAGCGACGCTATAACAGTAGTGAGGCTATATACAGTAGTGAGGCTATATACAGTAGTGACGCTATAACAGTAGCGACGCTATAACAGTAGTGAGGTTATATACAGTATCGACGCTATAACAGTAGCGACGCTATAACAGTAGTGAGGCTATATACAGTATTGACGCTATAACAGTAACGAGGCTATATACAGTAGCGACGCTACAACAGTAGCGAGGCTATATACAGTATCGACGCTATAACAGTAGTGACGCTATAACAGTAGTGAGGCTACAACAGTAGCGACGCTATAACAGTAGCGAGGCTACATACAGTAGCGACGCTATAACAGTAGTGAGGCTATATAGAGTAGCGACGCTATAACAGTAGCGAGGCTATATACAGTAGCGACGCTATAACAGTAGCGACGCTATAACAGTAGTGAGGCTATATACAGTAGTGACGCTATAACAGTAGTGAGGCTATATATAGTAGCGACGCTATAACAGTAGCAAGGCTATATACTGTAGCGACGCTATAACAGTAGTGAGGCTATATTCAGTAGCGACGCTATAACTGTAGCGAGGCAATATACAGTAGCGACGCTATAACAGTAGCGACGCTATAACAGTACTGAGGCTATAAGAGTAGCGACGCTATAACAGTAGCGAGGTTATATACAGTAGCGACGCTATAACAGTAGTGACGCTATAACAGTAGTGACGCTATAACAGTAGTGAGGCTATATACAGTAGCGATGCTATGACAGTAGTGAGGCTATATACAGTAGCGACGCTATAACAGTAGCGACGCTATAACAGTAGTGAGGCTATATACAGTAGTGACGCTATAACAGTAGCGACGCTATAACAGTAGTGAGGTTATATACAGTAGCGAGGCTATATACAGTAGCGACGCTATAACAGTAGTGAGGCTATATACAGTAGCGACGCTATAACAGTAGTGACGCTATAACAGTAGTGAGGCTATATACAGTAGTGAGGCTATAGCAGTAGTGAGGCTATATACAGTAGTGAGGCTATATACAGTAGTGAGGCTATATACAGTAGTGACGCTATAACAGTAGCGACGCTATAACAGTAGTGAGGCTATATACAGTAGCGACGCTATAACAGTAGTGAGGCTATATACAGTATCGACGCTATAACAGTAGCGATGCTATAACAGTAGTGAGGCTACAACAGTAGCGACGCTATAACAGTATCGAGGCTACATACAGTAGCGACGCTATAACAGTAGTGAGGCTATATAGAGTAGCGACGCTATATACAGTAGCGACGCTATAACAGTAGTGACGCTATAACAGTAGTGACGCTATAACAGTAGTGAGGCTATATACAGTAGCGATGCTATGACAGTAGTGAGGCTATATACAGTAGCGGCGCTATAACAGTAGCGAGGCTATATACAGTAGCGATGCTATAACAGTAGTGAGGCTATATACAGTAGCGACGCTATAACAGCAGCGACGCTATAACAGTAGTGAGGTTATATACAGTAGCGAGGCTATATACAGTAGCGACGCTATAACAGTAGTGAGGCTATATACAGTAGCGACGCTATAACAGTAGTGATGCTATAACAGTAGTGAGGCTATATACAGTAGCGACGCTATAACAGTAGTGAGGCTATATACAGTAGCGACGCTATAACAGTAGCGAGGCTATATACAGTAGCGACGCTATAACAGTAGCGATGCTATAACATTATTGAGGCTACAACAGTAGCGACTCTATAACAGTAGCGAGGCTATATAAAGTAGCGACGCTATAACAGTAGTGAGGCTATAACAGTAGCGAGGCTATATACGGTAGCGACGCTATAACAGTAGTGAGAATATATACAGTAGCGACGCTATAACAGTAGTGAGGCTATATACAGTAGTGAGGCTATATACAGTAGTGACGCTATAACAGTAGCGACGCTATAACAGTAGTGAGGCTATATACAGTATCGACGCTATAACAGTAGCGACGCTATAACAGTAGTGAGGCTATATACAGTATTGACGCTATAACAGTAACGAGGCTATATACAGTAGCGACGCTACAACAGTAGCGAGGCTATATACAGTATCGACGCTATAACAGTAGCGACGCTATAACAGTAGTGAGGCTACAACAGTAGCGACGCTATAACAGTAGCGAGGCTACATACAGTAGCGACGCTATAACAGTAGTGAGGCTATATAGAGTAGCGACGCTATAACAGTAGCGAGGCTATATACAGTAGCGACGCTATAACAGTAGCGACGCTATAACAGTAGTGAGGCTATATACAGTAGTGACGCTATAACAGTAGTGAGGCTATATATAGTAGCGACGCTATAACAGTAGCGAGGCTATATACAGTAGCGACGCTAAAACAGTAGCTAGGCTATATAGAGTAGCGACGATTTAACAGTAGCGAGGCTATATACGGTAGCGACGCTATAACAGTAGTGAGGCTATATACAGTAGCGACGCTATAACAGTAGTGACGCTATAACAGTAGCGACGCTATAACAGTAGTGAGGCTATATACAGTAGCGACGCTATAACAGTAACGAGGCTATATACAGTAGCAACGCTATAACAGTAGCGAGGCTATATACAGTAGCGACGCTATAACAGTAGCGACGCTATAACAGTAGTGAGGCTATAACAGTAGCGACGCTATAACAGTAGTGAGGCTATATACAGTAGCGACGCTATAACAGTAGCGAGGCTATATACAGTAGCGACGCTACAACAGTAGTGAGGCTATATACAGTAGCTACGCTATAACAGTAGTAAGGCTATATACAGTAGCGATGCTATAACAGTAGCTACGCTATAACAGTAGTGAGGCTATAACAGTAGCGACGCTATAACAGTAGCGACGCTATAACAGTATAACAGTAGTAGCGAGGCTATATACAGTATATATATATATATATAGTATATATACAGTAGCGACGCTAAAACAGTAGCTAGGCTATATAGAGTAGCGACGATTTAACAGTAGCGAGGCTATATACGGTAGCGACGCTATAACAGTAGTGACGCTATAACAGTAGTGACGCTATAACAGTAGTGAGGCTATATACAGTAGCGATGCTATGACAGTAGTGAGGCTATATACAGTAGCGACGCTATAACAGTAGCGACGCTATAACAGTAGTGAGGCTATATACAGTAGTGACGCTATAACAGTAGCGACGCTATAACAGTAGTGAGGTTATATACAGTAGCGAGGCTATATACAGTAGCGACGCTATAACAGTAGTGAGGCTATATACAGTAGCGACGCTATAACAGTAGTGACGCTATAACAGTAGTGAGGCTATATACAGTAGTGAGGCTATAGCAGTAGTGAGGCTATATACAGTAGTGAGGCTATATACAGTAGTGAGGCTATATACAGTAGTGACGCTATAACAGTAGCGACGCTATAACAGTAGTGAGGCTATATACAGTAGCGACGCTATAACAGTAGTGAGGCTATATACAGTATCGACGCTATAACAGTAGCGATGCTATAACAGTAGTGAGGCTACAACAGTAGCGACGCTATAACAGTATCGAGGCTACATACAGTAGCGACGCTATAACAGTAGTGAGGCTATATAGAGTAGCGACGCTATATACAGTAGCGACGCTATAACAGTAGTGACGCTATAACAGTAGTGACGCTATAACAGTAGTGAGGCTATATACAGTAGCGATGCTATGACAGTAGTGAGGCTATATACAGTAGCGGCGCTATAACAGTAGCGAGGCTATATACAGTAGCGATGCTATAACAGTAGTGAGGCTATATACAGTAGCGACGCTATAACAGCAGCGACGCTATAACAGTAGTGAGGTTATATACAGTAGCGAGGCTATATACAGTAGCGACGCTATAACAGTAGTGAGGCTATATACAGTAGCGACGCTATAACAGTAGTGATGCTATAACAGTAGTGAGGCTATATACAGTAGCGACGCTATAACAGTAGTGAGGCTATATACAGTAGCGACGCTATAACAGTAGCGAGGCTATATACAGTAGCGACGCTATAACAGTAGCGATGCTATAACATTATTGAGGCTACAACAGTAGCGACTCTATAACAGTAGCGAGGCTATATAAAGTAGCGACGCTATAACAGTAGTGAGGCTATAACAGTAGCGAGGCTATATACGGTAGCGACGCTATAACAGTAGTGAGAATATATACAGTAGCGACGCTATAACAGTAGTGAGGCTATATACAGTAGTGAGGCTATATACAGTAGTGACGCTATAACAGTAGCGACGCTATAACAGTAGTGAGGCTATATACAGTATCGACGCTATAACAGTAGCGACGCTATAACAGTAGTGAGGCTATATACAGTATTGACGCTATAACAGTAACGAGGCTATATACAGTAGCGACGCTACAACAGTAGCGAGGCTATATACAGTATCGACGCTATAACAGTAGCGACGCTATAACAGTAGTGAGGCTACAACAGTAGCGACGCTATAACAGTAGCGAGGCTACATACAGTAGCGACGCTATAACAGTAGTGAGGCTATATAGAGTAGCGACGCTATAACAGTAGCGAGGCTATATACAGTAGCGACGCTATAACAGTAGCGACGCTATAACAGTAGTGAGGCTATATACAGTAGTGACGCTATAACAGTAGTGAGGCTATATATAGTAGCGACGCTATAACAGTAGCGAGGCTATATACAGTAGCGACGCTAAAACAGTAGCTAGGCTATATAGAGTAGCGACGATTTAACAGTAGCGAGGCTATATACGGTAGCGACGCTATAACAGTAGTGAGGCTATATACAGTAGCGACGCTATAACAGTAGTGACGCTATAACAGTAGCGACGCTATAACAGTAGTGAGGCTATATACAGTAGCGACGCTATAACAGTAACGAGGCTATATACAGTAGCAACGCTATAACAGTAGCGAGGCTATATACAGTAGCGACGCTATAACAGTAGCGACGCTATAACAGTAGTGAGGCTATAACAGTAGCGACGCTATAACAGTAGTGAGGCTATATACAGTAGCGACGCTATAACAGTAGCGAGGCTATATACAGTAGCGACGCTACAACAGTAGTGAGGCTATATACAGTAGCTACGCTATAACAGTAGTAAGGCTATATACAGTAGCGATGCTATAACAGTAGCTACGCTATAACAGTAGTGAGGCTATAACAGTAGCGACGCTATAACAGTAGCGACGCTATAACAGTATAACAGTAGTAGCGAGGCTATATACAGTATATATATATATATATAGTATATATACAGTAGCGACGCTAAAACAGTAGCTAGGCTATATAGAGTAGCGACGATTTAACAGTAGCGAGGCTATATACGGTAGCGACGCTATAACAGTAGTGAGGCTATATACAGTAGCGACGCTATAACGGTAGCGAGGCTATATGGGGCGGCAGGGTAGCCTAGTGGTTAGAGCGTTGGACTAGTAACCGGAAGGTTGCGAGTTCAAACCCCCGAGCTGACAAGGTACAAATCTGTCGTTCTGCCCCTGAACAGGCAGTTAACCCACTGTTCCCAGGCCGTCATTGAAAATAAGAATTTGTTCTTAACTGACTTGCCTGGTTAAATAAAGGTAAAATAAAAAAAAAATTTAAAAAAAATATACAGTAGTGAGGCTATATACAGTAGCGACGCTATAACAGTAGTGAGGCTATATACAGTAGTGAGGCTATAACAGTAGCGACGCTATAACAGTAGTGAGGCTATATACAGTAGTGAGGCTATATACAGTAGCGACGCTATAACGGTAGCGAGGCTATATACAGTAGTGAGGCTATATACAGTAGCGATGCTATAACAGTAGCGAGGCTATATACAGTAGCGACGCTATAACAGTAGTGAGGCTATATACAGTAGCGACGCTATAACAGTAGCGACGCTATAACAGTAGTGAGGCTATATACAGTAGTGACGCTATAGCAGTAGTGAGGCTATATACAGTAGTGAGGCTATATACAGTAGTGACGCTACAACAGTAGCGACGCTATAACAGTAGTGAGGCTATATACAGTAGCGACTCTATAACAATAGCGAGGCTATATACAGTAGCAACGCTATAACAGTAGCGAGGCTATTTACAGTAGCGACGCTATAACAGTAGTGAGGCTATATACAGTAGCGACGCTATAACAGTAGTGAGGCTATATAGAGTAGCGACGATTTAACAGTAGCGAGGCTATATACGGTAGCGACGCTATAACAGTAGTGAGGCTATATACAGTAGCGACGCTATAACGGTAGCGAGGCTATATGGGGCGGCAGGGTAGCCTAGTGGTTAGAGCGTTGGACTAGTAACCGGAAGGTTGCGAGTTCAAACCCCCGAGCTGACAAGGTACAAATCTGTCGTTCTGCCCCTGAACAGGCAGTTAACCCACTGTTCCCAGGCCGTCATTGAAAATAAGAATTTGTTCTTAACTGACTTGCCTGGTTAAATAAAGGTAAAATAAAAAAAAAAAATTAAAAAAATATACAGTAGTGAGGCTATATACAGTAGCGACGCTATAACAGTAGCGACGCTATAACAGTAGTGAGGCTATATACAGTAGTGAGGCTATATACAGTAGCGACGCTATAACGGTAGCGAGGCTATATACAGTAGTGAGGCTATATACAGTAGCGATGCTATAACAGTAGCGAGGCTATATACAGTAGCGACGCTATAACAGTAGTGAGGCTATATACAGTAGCGACGCTATAACAGTAGCGACGCTATAACAGTAGTGAGGCTATATACAGTAGTGACGCTATAGCAGTAGTGAGGCTATATACAGTAGTGAGGCTATATACAGTAGTGACGCTACAACAGTAGCGACGCTATAACAGTAGTGAGGCTATATACAGTAGCGACTCTATAACAATAGCGAGGCTATATACAGTAGCAACGCTATAACAGTAGCGAGGCTATTTACAGTAGCGACGCTATAACAGTAGTGAGGCTATATACAGTAGCGACGCTATAACAGTAGTGAGGCTATATACAGTAGCGACGCTATAACAGTAGCGAGGCTATATACAGTAGCGACGCTATAACAGTAGTGAGGCTATATACAGTAGCGACGCTATAACAGTAGTGAGGCTATATACAGTAGCGACGCTATAACAGTAGCGAGGCTATATACAGTAGCGACGCTATAACAGTAGTGAGGCTATATACAGTAGCGACGCTATAACAGTAGTGAGGCTATATACAGTAGCGACGCTATAACAGTAGCGAGGCTATATACAGTAGCGACACTATAACAGTAGCGAGGCTACAGTGCCTTGCGAAAGTATTCGGCCCCCTTGAACTTTGCTTGAACTTGATTACACACAGGTGGATTGTATTTATCATCATTAGTCATTTAGGTCAACATTGGATCATTCAGAGATCCTCACTGAACTTCTGGAGAGAGTTTGCTGCACTGAAAGTAAAGGGGCCGAATAATTTTGCACGCCCAATTTTTCAGTTTTTTATTTGTTAAAAAAGTTTGAAATATCCAATAAATGTCGTTCCACTTCATGATTGTGTCCCACTTGAAGATGTTACAGTTGAAGAGTTTAAAGAATGTTTCAACATTTTTTTAACTCATCAATTGTGATTCATCAATCTGGAAGTTTCGATCAGATGTCAAAAACTGTTTGGAGAATCTCTTAAACTAATTTGCAATAATTTCAAATGATAATATTTACAATCATAAAGTAAATCAATAGTCTAATAAGGCACTGTTTGTCACCACTTAAAACAAGTCAGTCGAAGGAGCAGGGTGTTGTCAATCATGTCATAAGTCACATCTAAATAGACAATCACGTGATTACATTAAAGGACCTATTCCATAGGTATCCCATAACCACACTATCACCCAACCGCATTTGTGGGGATTTGAGAGGATTTTTTTTAAAGTGTAAAGCAACATGGTGAAACTTACACCTAGCCCATCAGTGAGCAATTGGAGCAATTAGCATTGCCTACACCTGTGAAATCCTTTCAAATCTAGGGCGTAGAGTCTCAAATCTAGGGCGTAGAGTCGATTTGGGATTAGGCCAATGTAAATCTAGAGACTTATCCCTCCTACAGGAGTTAGAGCTGGTGGTGCATGGGACCTTCCAAACCCCATACCTCCCCAGAGGGTATGAAATGATGGAGGAATGTGCTCCTGCCTCTCTCCGACAGAGTCCTTTAAATATTCAGTTTCAGAGTTACACTGAGCAGCTTTCCTGCCACCCTCCTTCCATCCCTCCCTCTCCCTCCTCCATGCCTCCCTCCATCCTTCCCTTCCCTCTCTCTTCCTCCACTCTCTCTTCCTCTACCCCCCTTCCCCTTCATCCATCCATCCCCCCTCTCCCTCCCTCCCTTCCTCACTTCATTCATAACAGGCTTGGTGTCACCACTACAGTTCCCAGCATGCGGCTAATGTAGAGCTGGAGATGTCGGCCCTGCGCCACTGCCTCCCTCGTCCTCCCCCTTCCTCTCCTCCTACTCCCCCATCTCAATGTGTCACCGCACCCACGCTCATGCCACCCACATGCAGCTAAATGCTTCCTTTGAAATAGAAACAGAACTCTGCTAAGCACTGGCCATATTTCCGTGGGACAGCTATTTACCTGCTTGATCCAACAATGGGCAAACACAGCCGGACTCTCCTTATTCAGTGATTGGCAAAAAGTCGTTAGATTAGTCCACCTAATTTCATTCTAGTTCCAAATGAATGCGGTTCAATACTGAAAGCCAGTGTTCGTTTTTAGCTACACTGATGTTTTCGAAACAAATCTGAATTTTTTGGGGCGACAATCCCTTAACAGATTGCACATTTGGGATTAGTTTAGCTTTTTTGGTAATATATGGCAAAGAAGACCTTTAACATTTCTGCTACATACAGTTGATGTCGGAAGTTTACATACACTTAGCTTGGAGTCATTAAAACTCATTTTTCAACCACTCCACATATTTTCGTGTTAACAAACTATAGTTTTGGCAAGTCGGTTAGGACATCTACTTTGTGCATGACACAAGAAATTCTTCCAACAATTGTTTACAGACATATTTTTTCACTTATAATTCACGGCATCACAATTCCAGTGGGTCAGAAGTATACATACACTAAATTGACTCTGTTTTAAACAGCTTGGAAAATTCCAGAAAATTATGTCATGGCTTTAGAAGCTTCTGATAGGCCAATTGACATCATTTGAGTATATTTGAGTTGTACCTGTGGATGTATTTCAAGGCCTCCCTTCAAACTCAGTGCATCTTTGCTTGACATCATGGCAAAATCAAAAGAAATCAGCCAAGACCTCAGAATATTTTTTTTACACCACTGGTTCAAGTCTGGTTCATCCTTGGGAGCAATTTCCAAATGCCTAAAGGTACTACGTTCATCTGTACAAACAATAGTATAAACACCATGCGACCACGTAGCCGTCATACCGCTCAGGAAGGAGACGCGTTCTGTCTCCTGGAGATTAACGTACTTTGGTGCTAAAAGTGCAAATCAATCCCAGAAATTGATTTCCAAACTCCTGAAGGTACCACGTTCATCTGTACAAACAATAGTACGCAAGTATAAACACCATTGGACCACGCAGCCGTCATACCGCTCAGGAAGGCGATGCGTTCGGTCTCCTAGAGATGAATGTACTTTGGTGCGAAAAGTCCAAATCAATCCCAGAACAACAGCAAAAGACCTTGTGAAGATGCTAGAAGAAACAGGTACAAATGTATCTATATCCACAGTAAAAACGAGTCCTATGTCGACATAACCTGAAAGGCCACTCAGCAAGGAAGAAGCCACTGCTCCAAAACCACTATAAAAAAAAGCCAGACTACAGTTTGCAACTGCACATGGGGACAAAGATTGTACTTTTTGGAGACATGTCCTCTGGTCTAATGACACGAAAATAGAACTGTTTGGCCGTAATGACCATCGTTATGTTTGGAGGAAAATGGGGGAGGCTTGCAAGCCGAAGAACACCATCCCAACTGTGGAGCACGGGGGTAGCAGCATCATGTTTTGGGGGTGCTTTGCTGCAGGAGGGACTGGTGCACTTCACAAAAGAGATGGCATCATGAGGGTGGAAAATTATGTGGATATATTGAAGCAACATCTCAAGCCATCAGTTAAAGCTTGGGGTCTTCCAAATGGGTTTTCCAAATGGACAATGACCCCAAGCATACTTACAAAGTTGTTTGGGGTCAAAATCGCTTAAGGACAACAAAGTCAAGGTATTGGAGTGGCTATCACAAAGCCCTGACCTCAATCCTATGGAACATTTGTGGACAGAACTGAAAGAGCGTGTGTGAGCAAGGAGACCTACAAACCTGACTCAGTTACACAAGCTCTGTCAGGAGGAATGGGTCAAAATTCACCCAACTTAATGTGGGAACCTTGTGGAAGGCTACCCAAAACATTTGACCCAAGTTAAACAATTTAAAGGCAATGCTACCAAATACTAATTGAGTGTATGTAAACTTCTGACCCACTGGGAATGTGATGAAAGAAATAAAAGCTGAAATAAATCATTCTCTCTAATATTATTTTGACATTTCACATTCTTACAATAAAGTGGTTATTCTAACTCACCTAAGACAGGGAATTCTTACTCTGATTAAATGTCAGGAATTGTAAAAAAAACTGAGTTTTAATGTATTTGGCTAAGGTGTATGTAAACTTCCGATTTCAACTGTATATCTGTAGGGGAGACAGACCACTATAAAGCTAATGTAGGGGGAATTTCAGACCTGAGTTACTTGCACGTAAATGTAACTTTATTCCCTTTTAATGCACTTTTCTCTCTATGCATATTCTGACCTTAACCTTCAGCATGATTTGTTTTAGGTAGAGATCACAGAAATGGAGGTGTGGCTTGACTTAATTCCCTAATCATTCCACTACCTTTATGTGCGAGGAAACCATGAATAAGGAAGGTCAAGCTAACCTGTCAGTTTTTTTTAAATTCTGATAGAAATAATAGCATTCTCCATGCACTGTAATTTATAATTTGATAAGAGCTATTGATAAGAGTTAGGTAAATTAGTAATCCGTTTGTATAAGGGGATTGTAAAACAAAGGCGAAATGACAATTGTTTTAGATCTATTTTACCTCATGATCGCTAGAGAACAATTTGAAACCACTCATATGGCATGAAACTGAAAAGCGTATCGTTATGACAGGTATTTATGCCCCTTTATGCTATGGCCTTATATGATCAAAGCCAAATGGGATGACAAGGCAAAGAGTCGCATCAAATAAAGGTACAGAGTATTTAAAGAGAGTGCTTGAGATAAATGAAGAGATAAACGAATTGAAGAACAACTCTGATCAAATTGCTAGGCCACCCAGTGGGTGTGTTTCCTGGGGTTGAATTAACATTAATTCAATGTGTACAAGGGAATCAGGACACAAACCAATTACGCGCCTCCATGAGGTAAGTCTGAATACCATCTACTGAAAGGTGCATAGGAAAGGCGTGAATAGAAAAGGCATTTCCTAAGTCTGAATTGGGCCCTGTAGTGTCTTGTCAGTCTATAGCCCTGCCTATGGTGCTGAAATCTCCCTCTAGCTCAAAAGCTACTGTTTCAATTAAAGCAAATCATATTGATTAATCATGATAATGTCAACATGAAATCTTACTGTGTAGAACTGTTCATAGCTAAATAATATACACTGAGTACACAAAACAGTAATCACCTGCTGTTTCAATGACATAAACTGTCCAGGTGAATCCAGGTGAAAGCTATGATCCCTTATTGATGTCACTTGTGAGTACACCCACCCTCCATACCAGCTGCATCTTTTCAACTAGTCTGGCTCATCTTCGTAAGGCTTTTCATTGGTTCTTCCAATGCTCTATGTACTCATTGTAGTCACTCTGATCCTAGCCCAGCTGTTGGTAACTTGGTTGGGATTACAGACGGTGTGGATAACCATCTGGTTGAAGAGAGAATGGGAGACAGGTCAAAGCAGGTCCACTCTGAACCTCTCATCCTTGTTTTAGCATAGTGAAACTTTCCATGAAATCAAATACAATTGTATTGGTTGCATCCACATATTTTGCAGATGTTATCGCAGGTGCAGTGAAATGCTTATGTTTCTAGCTCCAACATTGCAGTAATACCTAACAATACAAAACAATACACAAAAATCCCCCAAACTAAAATTAACAAATTAAGAAATATCAGAACGAGCAATGTCTGAGTCCAGAATATAAATATATATATACAGTGCCTTGCGAAAGTATTCAGCCCCCTTGAACTTTGCGACCTTTTGCCACATTTCAGGCTTCAAACATAAAGATATAAAACTGTATTTTTTTGTGAAGAATCAACAACAAGTGGGACACAATCATGAAGTGGAACGACATTTATTGGATATTTCAAACTTTTTTAACAAATCAAAAACTGAAAAATTGAGCGTGAAAAATTATTCAGCCCCCTTAAGTTAATACTTTGTAGCGCCACCTTTTGCTGCGATTACAACTGTAAGTCGCTTGGGGTATGTCTCTATCAGTTTTGCACATCGAGAGACTGAAATATTTTCCCATTCCTCCTTGCAAAACAGCTCGAGCTCAGTGAGGTTGGATGGAGAGCATTTGTGAACAGCAGTTTTCAGTTCTTTCCACAGATTCTCGATTGGATTCAGGTCTGGACTTTGACTTGGCCATTCTAACACCTGGATATGTTTATTTTTGAGCCATTCCATTGTAGATTTTGCTTTATGTTTTGGATCATTGTCTTGTTGGAAGACAAATCTCCGTCCCAGTCTCAGGTCTTTTGCAGACTCCATCAGGTTTTCTTCCAGAATGGTCCTGTATTTGGCTCCATCCATCTTCCCATCAATTTTAACCATCTTCCCTGTCCCTGCTGAAGAAAAGCAGGCCCAAACCATGATGCTGCCACCGCCATGTTTGACAGTGGGGATGGTGTGTTCAGGGTGATGAGCTGTGTTGCTTTTACGCCAAACATAACGTTTTGCATTGTTGCCAAAAAGTTCAATTTTGGTTTCATCTGACCAGAGCACCTTCTTCCACATGTTTGGTGTGTCTCCCAGGTGGCTTGTGGCAAACTTTAAACGACACTTTTTATGGATATCTTTAAGAAATGGCTTTCTTCTTGCCACTCTTCCATAAAGGCCAGATTTGTGCAATATACGACTGATTGTTGTCCTATGGACAGAGTTTCCCACCTCAGCTGTAGATCTCTGCAGTTCATCCAAAGTGATCATGGGCCTCTTGGCTGCATCTCTGATCAGTCTTCTCCTTGTATGAGCTGAAAGTTTAGAGGGACGGCCAGGTCTTGGTGGATTTGCAGTGGTCTGATACTCCTTCCATTTCAATAGTATCGCTTGCACAGTGCTCATTGGGATGTTTAAAGCTTGGGAAATCTTTTTGTATCCAAATCCGGCTTTAAACTTCTTCACAACAGTATCTCGGACCTGCCTGATGTGGTCCTTGTTCTTCATGATGCTCTCTGCGCTTTTAACGGACCTCTGAGACTATCACAGTGCAGGTGCATTTATACGGAGACTTGATTACACACAGGTGGATTGTATTTATCATCATTAGTCATTTAGGTCAACATTGGATCATTCAGAGATCCTCACTGAACTTCTGGAGAGAGTTTGCTGCACTGAAAGTAAAGGGGCTGAATAATTTTGCACGCCCAATTTTTCAGTTTTTGATTTGTTAAAAAAGTTTGAAATATCCAATAAATGTCGTTCCACTTCATGATTGTGTCCCACTTGTTGTTGATTCTTCACAAAAAATACAGTTTTATATCTTTATGTTTGAAGCCTGAAATGTGGCAAAAGGTCGCAAAGTTCAAGGGGGCCGAATACTTTCGCAAGGCACTGTATATATATATTTATATATATATATATATATATATATATATATATATATATATATATATATAATGGTGTGCATAGACAGTATGGACAGTAGATGAATAGAGAAGGTGTGTACAGCAGTAGTTATATAGCATGAGCCTTGACTAGGATGCAGTATATCAGAAATGTTTCATTTTTGATTTGGATACCCATTAGCGACGGCTAGTCTTACTGGGGTCCGACTCATAACAAAAAAGACATTAAAGATAAAATACTTTACAATTGACATACATTTAAAAACATGATCATCGAGTGTGTGTGATCATTGGGGCGGCAGGGTAGCCTAGTGGTTAGAGTGTTGGACTAGTAACTGGAAGGTTGCAAGTTCAAACCCCCGAGCTGACACAATTTGTCGTTCTGCCCCTGAACAGGCAGTTAACCCACTGTTCCTAGGCTGTCATTGAAAATAAGAATTTGTTCTTAACTGACTTGCCTAGTAAAATAAAGGTAAAATAAAAAAAAAAAATAAAAAAAATTGAGTGTGTGTGTGCGTCTATCTGTTACACCTAACGGTATGTACATACACACAACAAGTAGGTCACATGGAGGAGTGCTGTCTTGTCATGAGGTGTTGCTTTTTTAAACAAGGTTTGCTGTTCACTTGCTCTGTATAAGATGAAAGGGAGTTCCATGTACTCATGGCTCTGTATAACACTGTGCATTTCCTTGATTTTGTTCTGAACCTGGGGACTGTGAAAAGACCCCTGGTGGCATGTCTGGTGGGGTAAGTGTGTGTGTCAGTAATGTGTGTAAGAAGTCACTCTGATTACAATGAAAATCAACACGTGCTATTCTGTTCTGGGCCAGCAGCAGCTTAACTAGGTCTTTCTCTGCAGCACTAGACAATATGACTGGACAATAATCAAGATAAGATCAAACTAGAGACTGCAGGACTTTCTTTGTGCAGTGTGGTGTCAAAAAGCAGAGCATCTCTTTATTATGGACAGACCTCTCCCTTTACAACCATTGAATCTATATGTTTTGTCCATGACAGTTATCAATCTAAGGTAACACCAAGTCGTTTAGTCTCCTCAACTTGTTCAACAGCCACATCCTTCATTACCAGATTTCACTGAGGCATAGAACGTAGGGAGTGATTTGTACCAAATACAGTGCTCTTAGTTTTAGAGATGTTCAGGGCCAGTTTATTACTGGCCACCCATTCCAAAACTGGTGGAAACTCTTTGTTAACAGTTTCAGTAACTTCATAAGCTGTGGTTGCTGATGCGCAGTGGTCGAAAAAGTACCCAATTGTCATACTTGAGTAAAAGTAAAGATACCTTAATAGAAGATGACTCAAGTAAAAGTGAATCTCAACAAAGTAAAATACTACTTGAGTAAAACTCTAAAAGTATTTGGTTTTAAACATACTTAAGTATCAAAAGTAAATGTAATTGCTAAAATAAACTTAAACATCAAAAGTAAAAATATAAATCATTTAAAATTCCTTATATTAAGCAAACCAGACGGCACCATTTTCTTTTATTTATTTATTTATTTATTTATTTATTTATTTATTTATGCATAGACATGGGCACATTCCAACACTCAGACATTATTTACAAGTTAAGCATTTGTGTTTAGTAAGTCTGCCAGATCAGAGGCAGTAGATGTCCAGGGATGTTCTTTTGATATGTGTGTGAATTGGACCTTTTCTTGTCCTGATTCGAAATGTAGCAACTACTTTTGGGTGTCAGGGAAAATGCATGGAGTAAAAAAATACATTATTTTCCTTAGGAATGTAGTGGAGTAAAAGTAAAAGTTGTCAACAATATAAATAGGTAGGTAAAGTATAAATACCCCCAAAATTGACTTAAGTAGTACTTAAAAGTATTTTTACTTACATAGTTATTATACAACACTGGATTCATCAGCATACGTGTATACACATTCTTTGTTTAATGCCAGTGGCAGGTCATTTGTAAAAATAGAAAAGAGTAGAGGGCCTAGAGAGCTGACCTGTGGTACACCACACTTTACATGTTTGACATCAGAGAAGCCTGCATTAAAGAAAACCCTCTGAGTTCTATTGGATAGATAGCTCTGAATCTACGATGTGGCAGAGGTTGTAAAGCCATAACACATACATTTTCCCAACAACAGGTTATGGTCAATAATATCAAAGGTTGCACTGAAATCTAACAGCACAGCTCCCACAATCTTCTTATTATCAATTTCTTTCAACCAATTATCAGTGATTTATGTCAGTGTAGTACATGCTGTGTGCCCTTCTCTATAAGCATGCTGAAAGTCTGTTGCCAATTTGATTACAGAGAAATAGCATTATATTTGGTCAAACACATTTTTTCCAACAGTTTGCTAAGAGCTGTCAGCAAGCTGATAGGTCTGCTGTAAGAACCAGTAAAGGCTGCTTTACCACTCTTGGGTAGCGGAATGACTTTGGCTTTCCTCCAGACCTGAGGACAAAGACTTTTCTTTGGGTGGGCAATTCCAGGCCTCGGGGGCCTGATTGGTGTCACACTTTTTCTCCATCCCTAGCAAACACAGCTGATTAATCAAATTGCATTCTAAACTGAAGATCATGATTAGGTCATTATTGGAGTCAGGTGTGTTAGCTGGGGCTGAGGCAAAACTGTGACACCAATTAGGCCCTTGAGGACTGGAATTGCCCACCCCTGCTCTTGGCTCAGATATGACAGATAGGAGTGGCTATAGAGTCAGCTACCATCCTCAGTAGCTTTCTATCTAAATTGTCAAAGCCAGGATGTTTGGCATTCTTTATCGATTTTCCACTTCTCCCACACTAGCTTTAAAACATTTTCTTTCATTATTAGTTTTTTATGCATGAGTATGATTGCTCAGTGTTTGTTGTTGCCATTTCCTGCCTACGTTTGCCCACTTTAAAAATTAAGTAATCATATTTTAATTGAAAGTACTCCAGTTTATTTTCCATCATTGATCTTGGCTTCATAATACAGTTCATTTTTTGTAATTTTTTTTGTCACATAATTTTTCAATTTGCAGTTGGTCAGTCGGCCAGACCACTCCTTATGCCCCACCTCTTTCAACCATACAATTTTTCAATTCCTCATCAATCCATGGAGCCTTAACAGTTCTATAAGTCAATTTCTTAACAGGTGCATGTTTATCATTGGAAGAAGCAATTTCATAAATTCATCAAGTGCAGTGTCTGGATGCTCCTTGTGAATCACATCAGACCAACAACTATTTTTAACATCGTCCACATAAGAGTCACAGCAAAATATTTTGTATGATCTCTTATACACTATTTTATGCTCAGCTTTCGGAACTTTGGCTTTCCTGGATATAGCCACTTTATTGTGATCACTACATCCAAGGGGTATAGCTTTAGAACAAGGTTCTACATTATTAATAAAAATGTGATGCATGTGGGTGATCTTATTCCTGGTATGTTTGTAAACACCCTGGTAGGTTGATTAATAAACTGAACCATTTTACAGGCACTAGTTACAGTGAGAATCTTCCTCTTGAGTAGACAACTTGATGAAAACCAGTCAATATTCAGATCCCCAAGAAAGTGGACATCTCTGCTTACATCACATACACTATCAAGCATTTAAAACATATTATTTAGATGCTGACTGTTATCATTTGGAGGCCTATAGCAACACCCAAAAGAAAATGCTTTAGATGTGCCAGGTGAACCTGCAACCACAACACTTAACATAAGATATTTTATAATCATTACAGGGATTTGACTACGAATATATAAAACAACAACTTCCCCATAAGCATTCCTTTCTCTTCTATCAATGTTCTATCCTTGAATTGCTACTGCTACTGCTATGTGATCACATGAATTATGGCTAATATATGAATGTTATCTGAAGTTAGCAAGTTATTGATTTGATGGACCATATTTATAAGGCTACATATTTTACTATGGGCTATTTTCAGCCCTTTCCTTGGTAGCTCGTCAGAGACAGACATAATATGGAAAAAAGCAAACAAAGCAAGAGATTATATATGCATTCAGCAGTCCATTAATCAGTTGGTGTGTGTAAGTGTGTGTGTGTGCTGAGGAGTTGAACTACGAACCCTCTTGGCTCTCTCATCCCTTCCAGGCTTTTGGGACAGAGGGTGGACAATGAGATTTCCTGTCCTGTGGATGCGCTCCAGCTCAATCTTCTTGTGGTATATCTTCAGTTTCTCCGAGATAATTTCCCTCACTTTGTCCTCAAACTCCGTCCAGCTCTCGTAGAGATTCTGCAATTTCGTCAACAATGTTTTACGCATTTATTGTCCCTCGAGATAATCTAATTTCTCCGTCATTGTTATCATGGATTGACATACAGAACTAATGTCCTCTCTCAATGACTTACAGATTTCTGTCATTTTGCTGTTCGCCTGTCTTAAGGATTGGACCCATCGAAATGCCTGTAGCTCAGGATCTAAAACAAGCATGTTCTTGATATCATTTGAAAGGAAACACTTTGGAGTTTGTGGAAATGTGAAATGAATGTAGGAGACTTTAAACTCATAGAGCTGACCCTGAAAGAACTGGAGATTGTTCTTAAGGTCCTGGACCTCTCTGGTCAGGTCGTCCATTATTTTATTAGTTGACTTCACCAGTATTTGGACACAACAATTGAAGCTATTTTCTTCACCTGTGATAGAGACACTACTGTTCTCAACAGTACTCCCGCCGGCTTTGGTCTTTGCCATGGTAGCAACGTAGGTTACGCTGTTACTCCTCAAAATTCAAGACAGGGCAGGTTGCAGGGAAGATTGGAAACAACAACATTAAACAGCAGGGATCTAGACAGCCACAAGCCTGGGACAAACTGCGGTCCCTGCCACAAGGGCTAACCACATCACGGGCTGCGTTCAAGCTCCCAAGAAAACCCCATTAGCTTAATTTATTTTTGTATTTTATTTAACCTTTATTTAACTAGGCAAGTCAATTAAGAACAAATTCCTATTTACAAGGACAGCCTACCCTGGCCAAACCCTCCCCTAACCCGGCCGACGCTGGGCTAATTGTGCGCCGCCCTATGGTATGCTAGCTGCTACGCAAAGCAGCTCCTCAGACCTGGCCTTGTTCGACAGGATCACTGGACAGATAGTAACATGATGTAAGAACATTATTTCTCACCTGCTGTTTCCCAGTTGTTTACATTTTTACTGCAGTGGGCTAAATCAGAGTCACACAGAGTGTTCCTTTGTAGTCTTAAACAAATCTTCCTTGAAATAAAAGCATACACTTCACACACCTGTAGCATGTCAGATATAGAGTTGAACTGTATTCAGTTGTATGTTTGCATCCCCAATAATACACTTCATATTGATGGGTTTGGATTTCTGAGCTTTAACTGTCATTAACCATTAGTTAAATGATTAATCATTAGTTATAATAGAGACATGGGGGGGTGTTATGGATGATGCGAATTTTCGCAGCATTTTGTTAAAAATCGCGCAACATTTCAAAGTCCTGCTACTCATGCCAGGAATATAGTATATGCATATGATAAGTATGTGTGGATTGAAAACACTCTGAAGTTTCTAAAACTGGTTAAATCGGGTCTGTGGCTATAACAGAACGTGTTTAGGAGTAAAAATCCCTGGTAAAACTGTTTACCAAAAACAAAAACAAAATATTTGTCCGCCATTCAATGTATTGTTTAAGACGAGAGAAAATATATGTGAAAACGCCTACAGCTTCCACACGATGTCGCCATTGCTATCAATATCTGAATAATTTATCCTTGGTTACAACACGAATAGACCCCTCCTTTCTTGAGGCGCACCACAGTATGTTGTGAAACTGAAAAAATGGACAATGATTTCCAGACTTGCTGCTATCGAATACAGATCGCCCCGTGATCAATTTGATACATCATTAACGTTTATTAATACCTAAAGTTGGTTCAGAAAAGTCGTTTGAAGTGATTTGTAAAAGTTTATAGGCGACTTTTGTAATTTTAAAAAGTGACGTTGCGTCTTGTAAATGGACTTTTTGCAGCATCAGACTGGCCTTCAGCAAATGACATTTTGGGTATACAATGACGGATTTAATCGGGAAAAAGACCCAATTGTGATGTTTATGGGACATATAGGAGTGCCAACAAAGAAGCTCGTCCAAGGTAATGAATGTTTTATATTTTATTTCTGCGTTTTGGGTAGCGCCGGCTACCGCAAAATCTGTTGTTTACGTGTCGTGCTGGTATTTTGGGCGGTGCATGCTATCAGATAATAGCTTCTCATGCTTTCGCCGAAAAGCATTTTACAAATCTGACTTGGTGGCTAGATTTACAACGAGTGTAGCTTTAATTCAGTACCTTGCATGTGTATTTTTATGAAAGTTTGAGATTTATCGAGTACTAAGTAAAGTACTATAGGTGGCGCTCTGAAATTTCCGCTGAGCGGTCCCTGTACAGGGACCACCTCCATAGCTTGGGAGGGGCTGAGTGCAGGGAAAACGGTCACGTGGCAGGAATGATAAGGGGAGGAACCGTTTGCTGCCCATATCACTTAGCTCCCTGCCTAGCAATAACTATGCAATGGTTAAATCAAATCAAAATCAAATCAAATTGTATTGGTTACATACACATGATTAGCAGATGTTAATGTGAGTGTTGCAAAGTGCTCGTGCTTCTAGTTCCAACAGTGCAGTAATAGCTAACTAGCCATCTAACAATTCCCAACAACTACCTAATACACACAAATCTAACAATTCCCCAACAACTACCTAATACACACAAATCTAACAATTCCCCAACAACTACCTAATACACACAAATCTAAAGGGGTGAATGAGAATATGTAAATATAAATATATGGATGAGTGATGGCCGAGCAGCAAAGGCAAGTTGCAGTAGATGGTATAAAATACAGTATATACATGTGATATGAATAATGTAAGATATGTAAACATTATTAAAGTGGCATTATTTAAAGTGGCGTTGTTTAAAGTGACTTTTTTAAGGTAATGTTTATGAATTCTGAAATTATTCAAAATATGAATAACATTCCACTCATGAGGCCACTAGGTCATTTGACGGCAGGAAAGGTATACAGAGTTAATTTAGTTGGGAACAACGGTGGATAAAATAAGGATAAACCACATCTGAGTTAATGTCAGAAAAGTACCCAGTGTGAATCCCTAAAACATTCCCCAGTTTGGAGAATGAAGGCAAAAGTTAAGCATCTCCAAAGCCACAAAACACAATCACAAACACAGCATATTCAGCTGACGTACTCACACATCAAAAACAACCGTGCTGAAAGTGACGCCTTTACGCTCGATGCCTTGACAGTGGCTAATTTATCTGTCATGTCCAAGGCATATGCCTCAATTAGAAAGTCATTTTCACAAAACTTCATTGTTCAGCGCTCCTGGGACTATTTTTCCTGCTTTCTGTTGGGGTTGTGCTCTGACAATGGTGTACATTAGGTGCATTATCCCTACCTATGGGGGCTGTTTGATCACAAACCCATCCCATACCAGGTCTTAACGGACTGAATGAGAGAAATGTGGGTCAGGGGGTTACATATTGGATCATTACGATGGGCCATTTCACAGCAGAATGAGGCTAAAATGTGGAATGACTTCTCTAGGGACAGGAGAGAGAGAGACAGAACAACGAGTCTTCATTATTGTCCATGCTTCTCATTGTGTTGCACTGGGCCGTAATGACAAATTAAATGAAGCCGCACAAATCTATCGGTAAATGTTTAAGTTGAGCCAACTGTTGGAAAACGTGATGGAGGTTAGAGGCAGGCGGGCAGATGTGGCCAGGTCTTTTATGCTTTTCTCTCTCTCTACCCTGTCGATAATTGCATCGACTTCCAGAGGTGGCCATATCACATTTCTGCAGGACATAAAGGACAGGCAATCTGCATGTGCTGGTGCTGTAATGAGCTTTCTGATTAAGAAGGAGAAATCTGCTGGAGGGGGAAACAGTCTTGTGAGGGAGAGAGTCATTTATCCCATGCCAAAGCACTACAGCATGGCACAGAGAGAGGAGGAACAATAAATGGGTGCCGTAGTCGAACGCCCCAACGCCCTCAGCGCTATGCCAGCGCCATTTACCCAGCTGGGAAGCCAAAACAAGGACTACAGTTAGACACTTATGCATCTGCCTGCATTGTTATTCAAAATGAGATGGCTGTGGTTGAGGCTATTTATGCCCAAATGCTGCTATTACAGCCGGGCCTGGATGGGAGCAGAGAGGATGGGATGGAAGTCAGATGATGTGAATCCATGTGTCAGATGGGACTCGGGGACTGAGCAGAATGACTGGGGAGAGAGAGGGAGAGGGAGGCCAGCCTTTACCTACTCATTCATATCATCAGCCTCCTCACTATCTCTCTCTCTCTCACCCTTCTATCCTATTACCTCCCCCTCTTACTCTCTCTGTTTCTCCCTCCGTCCTGGTCGCTCTCTTAGCTGTGCGTTCTGCCTGTGTGCCGAGCTCATTACTCTCCTCTCCGCTTCATTACGGGAGAAAGACGGCCTGTCATCACTCCTGACACCTCTGACTGCCGCGCATTAGTGTTTTGCCTCCTCCCTCCCTCCCTCCCTCCCTGTGAAAGAGCATGGTACGACGGGGTGACAGGGGTGTCCAAATGGAGAGAGAGGTAAAGTCTCTTTGTCTCTCATATGGTGAATGAAGAAGTGATGTTGATGCCCTCGCAGGAGCCAAGAGCCTTAGCCTATCGATTAAAACAAAAGTCACCTCCAGACACAGATAAACAAACGCAAGTTTCACCAAGAATGATGTTAATGGCTGGGGTTGCTGTTTCATCTGAGCTATGGCGCCCGGTAAAGTTCTATTGGCTATGTGTTGTAAACACACTGCATGTTGGGCTGCATAGTGTTGATAATCAGACTGTTTGGAGACGGCTCATCCAGGTTTGTTTGCTGGAATCCATCAGGTTCAACACCAATGATTCCTGCCACACACCACAAGCCAAATGCCAAAGATAGGTCAGCAATCAAGTTTTGAAGACATATATTTGTCAAAATACAGAAATACAGCCAGAGTGATGCATTTTGCATCATATTATACTGTGTTTTGCATCATCCTGGCTGTATTTCTGTATATTTAAAGATGTATATCTTGAAAACTTGATTGCTGACCTGCAAAACACTTTGGGACTATATCAACAATGGACTAATGAAACAAATACCCAGTGGCATGTATTCATGGATGCCAAGGAAAGCCATATTCTATCAATCATAGTTTTCCATCAATTCACAAATGGTTGAATCTCACTGGAGGAATCATCAGGATGAGGGAAACAGCGCCCCTCTGTCTCAGTATGTGTAGCCCATGTATCTGATGCTGTCTGGAACAAAAGAGTATGACATGTTGCCGCCGTAGCATTTGACTGATTGATGCCAGCGAGTATTTGGCAACCCAAAAAGACAATTAGCGAATGAGCGTTGAGCAGAGTTCCACTGTGTGTTGTCTTGGCATGGCATAGTCCTAAGCAAAACGTCATCATTGTCAGCAAATGTGTCTATTTCTGGTCAGCTTGTTTTGATGTCCTGCAGTAGCTAGCTTGCTTGCTAAATTTACTGGGGACTTTTACTTTTTTTTTTAAAACTTACTTCTCTGCACAGGCCAATGATTATGACAGTGATTCTGATCTAACCATAAATTCATATATTGTGCCACTAGCCTGAGATGATTGAAGTTCCGTATGTAGCCTAGCAGGCTCACATGAACGAGCTAGCTAACTTAGCTCGTTCATTGTTTCCCATGCAAGGAAGTTAGGCTAGAAAGCATTTTAGCTGGGTAGACTATGAAAACCAAAACTAAAAGTGGACTGTATGACAGAGCCTTAGACCGTTTTGCAAACAGGAAAGAGAGGAGGATGGCATACCAGTCTACAAGTAGGGTGAATCAACATTTTGTTTTTACTTGTGTACGCAAGCATGTACACACACACACACACACACAGAAATCAGTACCCTGGACAGCAACAATGTATTTAACAACATTGATTTGACTGAATTGCTTTTGGTATCTTTAAGTTTGTTTTCAGTGTATTAAACTAAGAAGAGAAAGGGAAAATAATATACAGCCTTGTTGATGTTAAGATGTTGAAATTGAAATAGTGCTGAGATAGCACAGGCAGTGCTCCTGTTGTCTTTGTGTTGACTTGCGGTAATTCCGTGCTTCTAAATCAGTAGTTGTTTAAACTCTCAAAAACATTAACTTGCTTGACCATGCTGCAGGACATATATCTGTTTGTTACATGCAATATTTGCATTGTGGACATATGCTGCTCTCCGGTTACAGTATGAGATGAAGCAAACGTATGTATAGTTGAATTTATTCCGCCACTGTGTGTCTTCTTGTTGTCACAGTCTTATTGTATATCATGGTGGTGTATGAACTAATGGGTATAGAGCAAACAATGCAATTATCACCACATAGGTTGTAGTATGACGTTTTTCCTGGCTTGGCTTCCCCAGTGATTTTATCCACGCACCGCCACTGCAAATACTAAAATATTGTTTTTGGGAGGAATTTTCCATTAAGTGTCTTTGTGTCCCTACTAATGGCTCCAATACAGAAATTATTGAATTACCTTGAATTATCAGACCTGAATCAAAAAGTATGAATGCCCTGGACCTAAAGTCAATGTCTGGATGTATTGTGGTTATGTATTAGCACCAGAGAGAAAGCTTTTGGGAATATGTTGTTAAAGATTGAAAAGGTAAGCTATCAGAATCCAATATCTCACCTCAGTGTGAAGTGTTGGTACTAGTCCCCTGCCACCAGGAGATTGTCTGTTTTTAGAATGCCCTCTAGGGGGTGCTGTGGGAACCTGATTTAGAGGTGTCAAGAGCGTGTGAAGCAAGACATTGGCTTTTTCTCATTAGTGAAAAAGTCTGTCCTCTCTCCTCTGTGTCCAGGGAAACCGTTAAATGGTCAAATCGTCGACGAGTGTCATTTCGTTAGTAGGCCAACAGAAGACGGTCCTCACCTCTTCGATAGCCTCCTTCTGGCAAGGAAGCACAAGTGTATCTTACCTGAGTCCTCCGTGTAAGAGTTTCGAAATCTGCCATACATCTGCCAAACATTTAAAAACAATTATTTTATCTATATCTCATACTACTAGCTACATTTTGATCACTTTATTCATTATTTTGGTGATTCTACCCTGTACACATAATTCGACATGTGATTGGAAGAGAGTTTAATTTCATACAATTTAGTCCACTTTCCCTCTCCTCAATTACCTTTGACCTATTTCAAAAGGAGACCAGAGAGGACAGAGGAGAGAGGACGTAGGAATTGAGCAAATCCAATATAGAAAAGTCCATTGTGTCCAACTCCATGGGAACAGCAGAAAACATGCCAGCTTTATTTTTCATACACACTTACCTCTCACCCCAAGAGTAATTTCAAATGGCTGAAATGTCTGTATCCAACTATGAATCCTCTGCAATGATAAAAAACTATTCAAGAAAAAAAAGAGCCATGGATGAAGGGGAGAGGGGGGTGAGCCCAGCCAGAGATATCCATCTGCAGAGAGAGAGAGAGCGAGAGCGAAGGAAGCAGGTTCCCATGTCATTACCCACTCCAATGCACTAACATCTAAAATTAACAGCGGCCCCATCCTGCTTACATGTTTTCAGGATGTTGCTCTGTCTCTGAGACCGATCTCCTCACACTTGGCTGGGCGTCACACCCATTCAGGGGGAAGGCAGCTAGGCAAAGGCAAGCAGCTAGTGAAAATGCATGGCTTCCTTTTTTAAATCCTCAGCTTAAGTACCCTTCCAGTTCCAATTCATTGTCCCTCCTGCTCCTCCCGGCTCTAAGGAGAGGGAGAGCCATGTGACTTGGGTCTGTGTCCCATATAATAACACAAACGTTATAATATAGTGCTTTTCAATACAAGTAACAAAGTGAATCACGTCATAAAATTTAAATAAAAGTGCTAACAAAGAGACAAATATGGAGAATGAAACAAGAACGCTAATTAAAATCATACATTGAAATTGTACATTAAAACCATCTTTATAAAAGTGTGTCTTCAACAGGGATTTTAAAAGAGGCACTGAATCTGCAAGCCTCTGGCAGACCATTCCACAGAAAGAAAATAGACCCTTGACGGACACCATAGTGAACAGGTGCTGAATACTGAACCACCCATGCTCACTGAGAAACATCTGCCACATAGATATGACCTGAACCAGTCGAGGGCAACGCCAGAGATTTCTACCCATCTCTCCAGTCAGCCATTAAGGGTGTTGTGATCAATACTATCAAACGAGGCACTGAGAACCAAAATAACTAGAATAGAATGTTCACCGGCATCAGCAGCCAATAGAAGGTCATTACAGACATTCAATAAAGCAGTTTCTGTGCTGTGAAGAAAGAGGAAGCCCGACTAGAATTTTACTCCTACTCAAATACATCCCCAAATGCATGAAAACAACTTTTAAAAAACATATTGGATAAAGTTCTACAATTTATTACTCAGTGAGGAGGGGTCTAGATTGGGCTTTATAAGGAGAGATTGGACTAGTTTTAAAGTAGGCTGGAAAGGAGCCAGAGGTCAGGGAGCTATTTACAATAGACAGAATGTTGGGGCCAACAGTCGGCATAATAGTAGGGATCAATTAGTAGTCTAGAAGAAATCTATTGTCTTAAAAAATTCCCAGAGATCAAGGTAGAGAAGTAGTTCACTCTTGCATCTTTAACCGCAACATTGTAATTTCTCATCAGATCCTTCATTAAGTCATAGGAAACTTAAAGTTTGCATTCAGCATTTCTAAGTTCACTTTTTAACCTCTACAGAATTGGTGGCTCCTCCTCGGGACGGTTGAGCTAACATAGGCTAATGTGATTAACATGAGGTTGTAAGTAACACGAACATTTCCCAGGACAAAGACATATTGGATATTGACAGAAAGCTTAAATTCTTGTTAATCTAACTGCACTGCCCAATTTACAGTAGCTATTACAGTGAAAGAATACCATGCTGTTGTTTGAGGAGAGTGCACAGTTATGAACTTGAAAAGTTATTAATAAACCAATTTGGCACAATTGGGTAGTCTTGATACATCATTTTGAACATAAATGCAATGGTTCGTTGGATCAGTCTAAAAACTTTGCACATACACTGCTGCCATCTAGTGGCCAAAATATAAATTGCACCTAGGCTGGAATAATACATTATGGCCTTTCTCTTGCATTTCAAAGATGACGGTACGAAAAAACTTTTAGACGCAATTTTTTTTACCAGATCTAATGTGTTATATTCTCCTACATTCATTTCACATTTCCACAAACATCAAAGTGTTTTCTTTCAAATAGTATCTAGAATATGCATATCCTTGCTTCAGGTCCTGAGCTACAAGCAGTTAGATTTGGGTATGTCATTTTTAGGCAAAAATGTAAAAAAACTTTCCGATCCTTATTAAGGCACAAGTGTGTTCATTTAAACAAGGTGAGACTCTGGCAGACCGTTTGTTCTTGCTTTTAACTGGTGCCACTGAGTCCACAGCTAGCACACCTGGTTCCTTGAAAGTTGTAGGAAAGTACTTTTTGGTTTCCCATTGGTTCAGGGAATGAAGTCCTACATTTCCTGACTGGTAAAACTGGATGTTTTTTTAAACAACAACAGAATTGAAAGTTTTGCCTGTTCTGGGAACGTTAATTTTTAGGTTGCGGGAGGAACTGAGAACATTTTACTCTGGTTCCTTGAAAGTTTTCCTGGGAGGTTATGTTTAATCTCTGAGAATAGGAATGACAGGTTATTTCAACGTTTTTGAGTAACTTCCTCAAAACCTTTACTGAATGTTTCAATAAGACTTAGAATAACACTGCTAGCTTATTTTGGGATATTTCTTTTGAACTCCAAACACAGAACACATGGATATAATGTCTCTTAGGCATCCCTCATTCATCCCCCTTCTCTTCCCTGTAGCTATTCCCCAGGTAATATAGATATATATATTTCATGCAAACACATTTTGTATTGTGACAGGGCAGTGAGATTCTCACCAACATTGTCTGTTCTCTATCCATGGAATTTGTCCACCAGGAGGAAGCTAGCATGCCATGTTTTTTTACACATTCAAAGCTGTTCATTTTAATTTATTAAAAACCAGACCCCATCAAATAAACATTAAGATTAGGTGTGGCCAATTAGTGGGCGCAGCCAACAGAACAGAACACAGTTAACAAGGGAGGATAGAGGTAGTTTTGTTGATGCTGAGAATGGAATGTACACTGAGTATACAAAACATTGACAACACCTACTCCTTACTAGTCATGGACCGACCAGGTGAAAGCTATGATCCCTTATTGACGTCACCTGTTAAATCCACTTCCAATCACTGTAGATGAAGGGGAGGAGACGGGTTAAAGAAGGAGTTTTAAGCCTTGAGACAGATTGTGTACGTCTGCCATTCCGAGGGTAAATGGTCAAGACAAAATATTTTTGTCTGTAAACGAGGTATGGTAGGAGATGCCACGTTAAATTGAACTGTTCTCGCACACAATGAGTGTGGTTACATACAATAGTGCGATTATTGTGGATAGTCAGATTAATATACTGTAGCTTGTTTAAAACATTTACATGCTTTGCAAGAAATACTTTCCTTAATGAACCTGTTTACATGGACACATCTGAAATCAGGCTACCTGATGGCACTCTAAATAAACACGCTCAACCACAGATAACGTGTTATTTCTGGGAAGCATATTTGATTCTGAGTTCAGACAAAGTTTGTATGTGAAAACTACTTCGATGTACACATTGTTGTTCCGAACACACTTCACTCGCGCTAAAGAGGGACGTTGGCTTGGCTGGTGCTAGCACATGCTGGTGAAATACACCCCGCTGGAACTCTGATTGAGGGGTTTACATGTCCTCATCATACGAAAGACTGCTCAGAAAAACAGGTTATGCTTACTTCGATTTTGACCTTGCGCCAATTAAGATAAGCAGAGTGAGGTGTTTACATAACTATTGCCTAATCTGGCTACTGCCATAATCAGTTTAATATCATATTATTAGTGTGAATGTAAATGTACTCATTGATAGACAACATGGTATGTGGAAGGTGCAAGAGACCAGCTGATATGGCGCATATGGTTAAATCTTCCTGTTGACCACACCCACCTCTGTGTTCAAGAGGGTGGCTCAGATTGGGTTTACAAACTACTGAATTATTCATATTGGATTGACAAACAGCTGGTGAGTTCTCAGTCCCAAGTTTTATATAGAAATTTGCTGTCATCCTCATCTGATAGGTGACTTGCTAAAGATGGTTTTTTAAATTCATCTTTGAATTTGATGTTGTCAGGTTTGAAATACATTTTGTTGACAGCACTTAGTCACATACCATTTAATCCATGTTTAAAGAAGCAGTTAAGTCTCCACTTCCTGATTGGTTCTTGTCGGGAAGAGTGGGGTGTGTCCGACTACAGAAGCAACCATGTGTAAACACACAAAATACTTCAAGTTTAAGAAGCTTTTTGTTCAGCATTTAGTGTCTCTGGCACTCTAGTCCACAAGCCGTTCAGGCAAGAGTGTGGTTAAAGATCGTGGCCACCTGTAGTCTGTTGCATCGGTGTGGCCAACTGTAGTCTGTTGCATCAGTGTGGCCTCGCTGGCAGAGTCCGTTCCTCTTCTGAAAAGCCTGCGGCAGGAGCGCAAACCACAGCGTGAGATTAGGCTGTGCTCCTAACTGCTACACTTGAGTGAGGTCCAGCCTGCACTCTTGTGCCAGTCCGTTGATTAGGGAATGCCTTGCAGGTGTGCTGATTAGTAATCCTGCACAAGTGTGTTGGAGGAGCAGAGCTGTGCTGCTGTCTTCGGCTGGCCTGGGGCTGAAGGTGTTGAATCCTTACACAGTGCTGAACTGAGTGCAGCTGTCCACTGTGCTGCAGCCAGTGCCGCTGTCCATGGTGCTGCACGGGGAGTCCTTCAGTCACACCTATGCCCATGCCTCTCACGGTGCCACTGGTCTAAACACATTTCATTACATTTACTTTGCAGACCCTCTGGGGTTTAGAAACCAGTTCGAAAATGCAATTCCTCTTATGATTTGTCGGTGGAGAATATGGTAATAATTTTGCAACCAAATACATTTGTTTTTTAAATTTGAATATTGATTGAAGCTAATTCTCACTACACATACACTGAGTGTACAAAACATTAGGAACACCTGCTCTTTCCTTGACATAGACTGACCAGGTGAATACAGGTGATAGCTTTGAACCCTTATTGATGTCATTTGTTAAATTCATTTTAATCAGTGGAGACAGGAGACAGGATAAAGAAGGATTTTTAAGCATTGAGACAATTGAGACATGGATTGTGTATGAGTGCCATTCAGAGGCTGAATGGGCAAGAAAATATTTAAGTGTCTTTCAATGAGGTAGTAGGTGCCAGTCACACCAGTTTGAGGGTGTCAAGAACTGCAACTCTGCTGGGTTTTTTACACTCAACACTTTCCCGTGTGTATCAAGAATGGTCCACCACCCAAAGGACATCCAGCCAACTTGACACGACTGTGGGAAGCATTGGGTGCAAGTCAATATTAGGAAGGTGTTTGGTATACGTAGTGTAAATGCTTTTAAATAACATTCTTAGAACGTTCTCTGAATATTGCTAATAAAAAAAGTGTTTTTTTATGGAACATTTTCTCAACGTTCTTAGAACAATTTGAGAACATGACTGTAAATAGAACCACGAGGAAACGTTATGCTGACGTACTGACATTTCCACAGAAGACTGTTGTTTCTCAAGGTTCTCTGAACTATTTGAGAACATTCTCAATGTCAAACCAGTTGCAGAATTACCCAAATGTTTATTAAATGTAACAATTTTTGAACGTGTTCTGTTGAAGTCATGAAATAGCAAAAAAATACATTGTTTTTTTGTTGTCAAATTCCTTTAAATGTGCCGAGAATGTTCCAAAGCCAATCAACTATCCTGCACTGCAAGTTGTGGGAAGGTTGCATGCAAAACAGCCATAACCACACTCTCACCATGCACTAAGAAACATTTGTTTCTCAGAACGTTATGTGCAAGCTGGGTCTAAAGTAGTCTGGCATACGTCATTGGAACAGTTCAGCAAAGCACCGGTGTGATACAAATAACAGGATCAGTAGTAGGGGATGAAAAAGCATTCGTAAATGTATTAGCAGTTGTGGAGTTAATGATGCGTAAATGACACCCTATTCCCTATATAGTGCACTCCTTTTGACTGGGCCCGGTTCAAAAGTAGTGCAAATGGAGAATAGGGTGCCATTTGGGACGTAACCTGGGGAATAGGTGCATAGTCGTAATCAAGTCTCTAGTTGTACTCCAATATATTCTAGTGTATTTTTTCCTCGCTCCCTGGCTGTATAATATGAGGTGTATAATCAGCTACGTACTTGACCTTGGCTTGTATCATTAATTCAGGGAGCAACTTGTCAACGTCTCCTCTCACCAGCTGTGCCCTGGAATGCAACCTTGTCTCCCTGAAGGTCAAGCACTCTGAAAAACAGACACACACCGATGCGCACACACATGCACGCTCGCATATACGCGCAATCCGATGCACAACAGATGCACACACACACGTAGGCACGCACGGGAGCACATTTTGACAAATAGCTACTCAAGTACACATATTGTATGGAAAAGGAGAGGCTGATCTACAGACAGCACTATAGAGTTACATTTCCTCTCTCCATCTCCCACTCTCATTGTCATTCATCCTCCTCTCTCCCATTCTACTGTATGTAACAGTTTGTGTTCTGTAGAGGAGCCAATGCTGTATCTAGGTCAGTAGTAATGACAGAACCTGTGAGGTAACAATGGTAAGGCGGCCCAGTTGCCCAGTCGCCTGCGCCCCAGGAAATTCAATTAGAGCTGCAGCACCCTCCTGCATTCACTTTATTATAGACGAGCTAACAAAGTCCCCCTGCTCCCGGAGATAGAGGATAAAGCCAGGGGCTGCTGGCTTTTGTTAGACCCACCAGAGTCTGCTCTGATCGGGCCGAGATGCCCCAGACGAGTCCCTCCATGGCCAGGTGACTGGGGAGAGAATTAAAAGAAGCAGCTCATTCTCTTCCTATCCAGAGTTTTGGCTCAAAATAACAATTTCTGCCAATGCCCCCCCCCCCCCCCCCCCTCCCCCACATCTCTCCTCCTCAGCTTACCTTCGAATTTCATTAAGGGTCCTCTAGTACATTAACCAGCCAGCAAATCAAATTCCCATCCTGGAATGAGAATGAGGGTTAAATGAGGCTTTAAGAAGAGTTGGACCCTGGCTGACTGTTATTAGCTTGTCAGGTAGTGGGTACACTTATCCTTGGCGTACCCTTTAAACCCCACTGACTGCCTTAAAGGAGGACTGTCTTCAGCATTTATTTACCCTGCAGAGTACTATTGGATCCACTACTTAAATTCGCAGAGCCCAAGTCTAAATCAAATCAAGCCTCTCTGATAGAGGCTAGGAAGCACTGCAGAGGACCTTTCCATGGCTGACTCTGAAATGGCACCCTAATCGCTATAGTGCACTACATTTAACCAGAGTGGGACCTGGTCAAACGTAGGGCACTATCTAGGGAGTATATAGGCAGTACAGGTGGCATTTAAGATGCCTTTGTCTGTCTGAAAGGTGAAAGTGCTCAGAAAAAAAGGAGTTCTCTTAGTCTATGAGGCGACGAAGCCACTCTAAATGAAATGGGGTAGAAAAGCTGCTGTCTGTCGTTATATGGGACAGGAGAGTAGACACATTGCAGAGGGCGGAAATGGATTGCAGTGTGAGCAGGATCTGACTGTTTGATAAGAGGATCGTCTGGCTGTGTGTGAGGGAACACACTGATGTGCTGTTAGTGGAGGCAGTCAGCCTGCTAGTTGATATAAGCTGAGTGAACCATGAAGGGCAGAGGCCACAAGTCACTCACTCACAGTCAGGTATCAGGGGAAATATGTTTTTTTGAGTCACCATAGGTATCAGAGGGGAAGGATATTGGTGATGCACAAAATAGGAATACATTTATTTTGTCCATCGTGAAATAAATGCATTCTAACATTTGTTAAACATTAATGAAACACACCGAGAATCTCACTGCCTTCTCCTGCTACAGCAAAAAGTGGTACCTGTTGCGTGCCGACCCGGTAGCGACGAATCTACCAATGCTTATCAATGGCCAACAACTTGACTTTGAGCCAATCAGAGAGCACAAACCTCAACTTGGGGGAGCAAACAGAAGTGACAACAAAAAGGAAAAAAAGAGGACATTTTCTACATACACCCACAGATTAGCCAGTCACACTTCATATGCAATGTAGTCTATGGGATGATAATCAATCAAATTTCAATCAAATGTTTTCATAAAGCCCTTCTTACATCAGCTGATGTCACAAAGTGCTGTAGAGTAACCCAAACAGTAAAACCCCAAACAGCAAGCAATGCAGATGTAGGAGCACAGTGGCTATGAAAAACTACCTAGAAAGGCCTAGGAAGAAACCTAGAGAGGAACGAGGCTATGAGGGGTGGCCACTCCTCTTCTGGCTGTAGATTATAACAGAACATGGCCAAGATGTTCAAATGTTCATAGATGACCAGCTGGGTCAAATAATAATAATCACAGTGGTTGTAGAGTGTGCAACAGGTCAGCACCTCAGGAGTAAATGTCAGTTGGCTTTTCATAGCTTTTCATTCAGAGTATCTATACCGCTCCTGCTGCCTCTAGAGAGTTGAAAACAGCAGGTGGACTGGGGACAGCAAGGAGTCATCTGGCCAGGTGGTCCTGAGGCATGGTCATAGGGCTCAGGTCCTGAGAGAGAGAGAGAGAGAGAGAGAGAGAGAGAGAGAGAGAGAGAGAGAGAGAGAGAGAGAGAGAGAGAGAGAGAGAGAGAGAGAGAGAGAGAGAGAGAGAGAGAGAGAGAGAGAGAGAGAGAGAGAGAGAGAGAGAGAGAGAGAGAGAGAGAGAGAGAGAGAGAGAGAGAGAGAGAGAGAGAGAGAGAGAGAGAGAGAGAGAGAGAGAGAGAGAGAGAGAGAGAGAGAGAGAGAGAGAGAGAGAGAGAGAGAGAGAGAGAGAGAGAGAGATGTACGGCAGGACCAAATCAGAAAGATAGGTAGGAGCAAGCCAGCATGGATACATTTTTCTGCATCATTTTTGGACAGAAAATTTCAGATTTTTGCAATGTTACATAGATGGAAAAAAGCTGTCCTTGAAACACTCTTGATAAGTCTAGCTGAGCGCACAGTCTAGCTAAGCACACACACGCAATGCAAACAGCACTAAATACCTACTCCAAGCTAGTTAACCACAGTAGCTAGTATTTACATTATAATTACATCACAATGGAATGTCCTTAGCTAGCTAGCTAACTATATTGTGCTACCTAGCGAGTATGCTAACTTTAGATAGCTAGCTAAACATTTGGCTATGGGCTGGCACTGGCACATCTGGAGACTGAATTAAATTGTTTCTTCGTCATCTTGTTGTAGTTATCTAGCTGCGGTCATCTGGCTAGTATCAACAAGGGTTTTCTACAAAATAGCAACATTAGTGCAGCTAGCTAGCTGATATTGGAATCTAGACCATAAACAACACACACATCCATGCATTGCCAAACAACGCTACTGCCACCTTCTGGTTTGGAATATTTTAACAAGGCTGAGTAGCTGACGATGTCAAGGTCTTTGCTGTGTGAACACAAAAGAGATTGACTGCCGACAACTCTGTTCAGAGGTGCTAAGTACTGTTGGCAAGAAAACATTTGACAATCCTACCAGTGAGCTTTTATGCCTGTTCTGTACTTTCATATAGTCAAAAAATGCATTCCATCAAAGAGGAAAGACTACAGTAAACCTCTCAGGCCTCACACAGTCTGAAGTGTTAGTCATACTGCATTTACATTACCGTGTAGGTCTGATGGTGAAGTGGACGTACTCAGTATTTATTTATTTTTAGGTTGGGTTTAGTTTTTTTTAGGCTGTGTGAGATATCAGCTGATGTAAGAAGGGCTTTATAAATACATTTGATTTGATTTCTAAATAAAGCATGTTGAGATCCGGATATGGACCTCAGCCAAGAGAAGCATATCTGGAATCAATATGGCTTAATATCTTGAAAGTGCTGAGAAAACACAGATATGCGATGTATATAGTCAGTATCTGTCACCATGAAGAGAGACAATAGGATGTCACATATCTCAGGACATTGAATGAGTCCATATCCGGCCATAGGAAATGTCCATGTGTGATATTCAGAGTAATCCCAATAGCATACATGTCTAAAAGATTCATCTGGATTCAGAATATGTCAGGATATGGTGCACATCCACAAAACTCTAAATATGCATTGGAAATGATCTGTATTCTGTCGAATATTAAAAACGTGTCATGGCAAGATATCCCCTGATATGGACCCTTTTAGCCCAGTGAAGGTTTTGAAGTGTTCCTATATCTAGAAAAGATAACAAAGCTCAGGAAATACTGTCCTTTTTTTAGACACATATTTAACTCCTCGTACTTTGGACACATATTTCACTCCTCCATACCATTCTCGGTGTGTTTAATACTCCATCCATTCCATTTGTTTGTATGGGTTACCTTCAGACGAGTCCCGTGACACTTGTGGGGGTCGTAGAGCAAAACGCAGAACACCATCGTGAGAGTCTCCCCTTTCCACAGAGGGGTCAATAGTTTTAGGCCAAACCGTCCGGACGCTACAGACGTTCTTGTGAGAAGACCGATTTTCGGGACGTCTCATGATCTGACAAACACTGTTGTAGCTCGGCCACCTTCCATCGCTGATGCGGAAGGCCGAAGGAGGCGGATGAGATGGCTTGAGACGCAGCCCACGCAAAACCTGAAATCTCTAGCTTGAACTGACAGATTGGGGTGTGGATGTTTTTATGTTTTTATTATATTACTTAGATAAACTCTTAAATTAAGAACAATATATACATGTCACACAATTCACTTGTGGGTACGCACAACATCCTACAAGTCCGGAGATGTGAGTGAATACAGTTGTTGATGGACAGAGACAGTGATGTTGCACTCTGCCACTGCTTGATGGAGACCGCAAGTATTGTGTGACCTGTATAGTCAAGAGGGTGGGCAGATGTCCAGCCCCCTAGTAACATCCCTAGAAACGTATCAAATCAAATCAAATCAAATGTATTTATATGTATTTATATATAGAAACTGGAGCAGCAGCACAGCCAGGTGGACTGGCGACAGCAAGGAGTCATCATGCCAGGTAGTCCTGAGGCATGGTCCTAGGGCTCAGGTCCTCCGAGAGAGAGAAAGAAAGAGAGAAAGAGAGAATTAGAGAGAGCATACTTAAATTCACACAGGACACCGGATAAGACAGGAGAAGTACTCCAGATATAACAAACTGACCCTGGCCCCCGACACATAAACTACTGCAGCATAAATACTGGAGGCTGAGACACCACAGGTCTCACAGGTCAGGGAGAGTTTGAGAGACGTTTCTGCTACCCCCCAGACTCAGTCTCCAGTCGTGGGGGATGGGGAGTGGAGTGTGCAGCTCAGGGTTGTGAGGTACTGATAACAGTCGATGGCAGGGAATTCGTAATAACTCCACTGGCTGGGTAGATACACTACATGACCAGAGGTATGTGGACACCTGCTCGTCAAACATCTCAATCCAAAATCATGGGCATTATTAATATGTAGTTGGTCCATCGGACTGCGAGATGGTGAAGCGTAATTCATCACTCCAGAGAACACGTTTCCACTGGTCCAGAGTCCAATGGCGGCAACCTTTACACCACTCCAGCCGACATTGACATTGCGCAATGTGACCTTAGGCTTGTGTGCGGCTGCTTGACCAAGGAAACACATTTCATGAAGCTCCAGACAAACAGTTATTGTGCAGATGTTGCTTCCAGAGGCAGTTTGGAACTGGGTAGTGAGTTTTGCAACTGAGGACAGATGATTTTTATGCGCTACGCGCTTCAGCACTCAGCGGTCCTGTTCTGTGAGCTTGTGAGGCCTACAACTTTGAGTTTTATATACCTGTCAGCAACTGGTTTGGCTGAAATAGCCAAATCTACTAATTTGAAGAGGTGTCCACATACTTTTGAACATACCGTGTACATTCCCACATTATTGTATGACGTGGTTTCCAACCTCGGGAACTCTCCCACAGTGACCGCTCTGCTCCATCCCTTTGTGACTAATGGTAAAGCTCTTTCTGTGGGGTCTACACCAGGGAGTGAAGGAGAGAGAAACAGAGGGAGAAAGGAAAGTTAAATAAACATTCTACCAGAGCCATGTAACATAGTGTAAGTAGGCTGCTAATGGCTTTTTACACAATAGTGTGCTGTGGGAGGAGAGAGCGACAGAGAGAATCCCACGTTGCCCTTTCCCTCTCTGAGGGAAACCTTGGAAGACAGGGTGTCATGGTGTCACGGAGCCTGAAACAACAACACTGTCTGGGTGCAGCTCACCCACTGCTATTATCAGACCTCATGGCTGCAAATAGTGTAATTGCTTTAAAACGGTAGAAAAAGGGGAGGCTGTTAGAGGATTAATTATGGGATTTGGTTTCACACTGAAGGAGCCCAAGAGGGAGTCCAAGGCCACAGCCAGGGGCCAGGAGAAATAAATAAACCTGTCAGCTCTGTGTGGGGAGGCCTGTGGAGAGAGCACACAAACACACATGGGCGCACATACACACACAGGCAAGCACACACGCGTGCATGCAAACACGGAAACGCACACTGGCGCATACACACACACCACAGGACTTCACAGCACATCTGGAGTGATGGATGCTTGGTTTGCCCACACCACAGTTCTGTTCTAAAAGAGTGTGTAACCTATACAACTAAAACATAGTTCAAATAAACATTTTAGCTTTAAAGTAGACCTTGAAAAACAAGCTTAGTAAACATTGGATTTACTTACAGTCACATATTCCCATCTACTGATTTTTCCCAGAAGACATTTTAGACATTAAAAACATATTTTGAAGTTGATTGGAGCCAGTTTTGTGATTTCAAAATCATAAATGCCCACAGAGGCTAGGATTGCTTCTTCATACCTGTTTTCACATAGAAAGAACATTTGACATATTACTGCTTATTTATTAATATCTGAAATAGAGAGTAGAGAAAAGGCTTATTGTGTTTAAATTCTTTAGTAAACATTTAACTTGTCATGTGTCTCCCAAGTTGTTTACATTGTGAGAGACTGGAAGATCCCTGACGTCAGTAAATGTCAGCTGTTGAAAGTGGATGAGCGATGGATGCAGTGAACGTTAACCCTCCATCTGTACATTAAATAGACCCTTTGTTGTCCACCGTTCTTCTGCCCCTGTCCCCCTTCCCGTATTTCTCCTACTGTGTCCCCTTCCCTGAGTGAGGTGCCAGTTTGGGGTCAACGCCCCTACGGAGGATGAAGTGGGTGATAACTGAATTGTAAAATCAAAATCCACTGAAACAGGATGAAGCTATTACTTCTAAAAAATAATCATCCACACTTTTAGTATAATTGACCACAAAATCATGTTCATTTAGATGCTCCGCACTTAATTCTGTCCCCATATATAGTCAGGACAATGCTAATTCGGGGGGTAGCCCCATCCGGGACTCAAACCCCGGTCCAGCGACAGTCAAGCCAACACATTAACCTGCATGCAGATGACACTGTGGTGTATGCTATTGCCTCCACAGCTGACCAGGCTCTGTCAGAGCTTCTATCTAATTTTATTTGCAAAAAGCCTTTGTTGAACTGAAATGGATACTTAATGCAGATTAAACCAAGTATATGTCATTTTCCAAATCACGCAAAAAAAACGTATCTGATGATTTACTGCATGCATTCATACTTTGGATGGTCCCCTCATTGATTGTGTCCCCACTTATAAATACCTGGGCATCTGGATCGACAAGGCTTTCTATAGGAACAGATCCTGTCTTTCGTTAAATAGCAGAAAACGAATCATTCAGTCAACATTCCTTCTGATTATTGACTATGACGATATCGTCTATATGAGTGCAGCTGCCACTGTATTGAAGCCATTGAACACAGTTTATCAAAGCGGATTGCACTTTATTACGAGGGATAGGGTTCACTACGCATCATTGCATTTTGTATCAGAAAGTAGGCTGGCCCTCCTTGAAGTCCTTTAGATCGATGCATTGTGCTCATTTTGTCAATAAAGCCCTCTTGCATAAACTTCCGCCAAATTAACCTTCAGATGTACTGTATAAGTTACCAGACCTGGACTCCGAGATGGCTAACCCTGGAGATCCCTTCAGTCTCCACTGAGTTAGGTAAATCTGCTCTCATGTGGAATGATCTCCAAAAGTCCTTAAAGTTGGTGGATTTGGGGCCTCGGGGGTAATTCCAGGGAATTTTAGAGGGCCTTTTTACTGAAGAATGTGTTTCACATGACTATGTTTTGCTTTTCATGTATTGTGTATTTGATGTGTATATATCGATGTGTACAGTGAAATTGTGTTGTTAAATGTGTTCCTAATTGACTAAAGGTGAAATAAATCATTAACCAGAGGTCATGAAGTGTTGGGTTAAGTTCCAATATCCTCACATTCTATAATACTTTTCCCAATTATCTAGACCAGTGGTTTAGTGATGAGCAAGTTGACTCGTAACTTAAGTTACAATGCAATACTGACATTAACAAAGCATAATTCTAGGCATATAGACCAGAGGCCTAGAAGCCTAGGAAAATTGAATGTATCATACAACCGTTCTCCAATGGACAGGATACAGGATAAGAGAGAAAACAACAGACCTTCATTCCATTTATAACATCTGAAGGTGTAACTTTTTAAAAACAAAACCAATCACCATTGACCAATCAAACGATACCAAGTTTACAGTAACCTGATCACCCAGGCCCAATCTCCGCTGGGTGTCACAGCAACTAAGGGCTTGGGATGAGACCAATGTAAACAAAGCAGAATTCCTGAGAGGATGATAAAACATCTTTGCATAAAGTAATAGAGTTCACCATGCACAGATACAAGTTACCACAGAGATCATACACCCATATAGATGGAATGACAGTTCTCCTCAACTGGTTCTAAAAACCTGTTTTCACTTTGTCATTATGGGGTATTGTGTGTATAGTGTAAAGTGACAAAAAAGTGATTTTTATTGTTGTGAAAACATTTAGTTAAAATGTAATCAATACATGTGGATGATCAAATCAAATCAAATGATCTGTCACATGCGCCGAATACAACAGACCTTACAGTGAAATCCTTACTTACAAGACCCTAACCAACAATGCAGTTTCAAGACGAAAAAAAGAAGTAACAAATAAAACTAATAAATAATTAAAGAGCAGCAGTAAAATAACAATAGCGAGGCTATGCAGTATACAGGGGGTACCGGTACAGAGTCAATGTGCGGGGGTACCGGTACAGAGTCAATGTGCGGGGGTACCGGTACAGAGTCAATGTGCGGGGGCACCGGTTAGATGAGCTAATTGAGGTAATATGTACATGTAGGTAGAGTTACTAAAGTGACTATGCATAGATAATAACAGAGAGTAGCAGCAGCGTGGGGGGGGGGGGGGGGCAATGCAAATAGTCTGGGGTAGCCATTTGATTAGATGTTCAGGAGTCTTATGGCTTGGGGGTAGAAGCTGTTTAGAATCCTCTTGGACCTAGATTTGGGTTAGGGTCTAGAAGATTGTTCTGAGAGTGATATCGAGAGAGTTGGTCAGATACAGCACTCTCAACTGTTTTGGAAAGTAAAGAGAGAAGGGATATCGGTCTGTAGTTTTTGACATCAGAGGGGTCGAGCGTTGGTTTCTTAAGGAGGGGAGCGACTCTGGATATCTTGAAGTCACAGGGGATGCAGACAGTAGTCAGGGATGAGTTGATGAGTGAAGTGAGAAGGTCTCCAGAGGTGGAGCAGGGAGGACGGGATGGGGTCAAGAGGGCAAGTTGTCGTGCGGCCAGAAATCACAAGTTGCAGGATTTCATCTGGAAAGAGAGGGGAGAATGAGGTCAAGGCGTTGGGTAGTTCTGTGTGAGTGGGACCAGTTGACTCAGTAGGCTGATAAGGGGCGGATGTCGTCAACCTTTTTTTCCAAAGTGGTTGACATAGTCATCCGCAGTGAGGGAAGAGGGAGGTGGAGGATTAAGGAGGGGGAGAATAATTATTGAAGTTATTAAATCAAAACAGCTTTGAAGCAACTGGTTTCACAAGCAAAATGAAAACGAAGTGTAGCAGCATCTCAGTTTACAGCACGCAACATTAGCATACCAATGATGAAGGTTCTAAGACCTTCTAAGGCCTTGTGAGAAACAAGGCAATGGTTTTAACACGCACATCTATACATTCAGATGGACATAGCCATATACTGTACACTACGCATAGGACAACAACCATTATTTGAGTAACAGCAGTTATTACATTTTGCCTAGCAATTTGTAGGCTGTACATAAAAAAGCACATTCACAAAAGTAACCTATATGCACCCTTAGAATAAAAGGTGCTATCTATAAGGTAAAAGGGTTCTTTGGCTGTCCACATAGGAGAACCCTTTGAAGAACCCGTTTTGGTTCCAGGTAGAACCCTTTTGAATTATATTTAGAACCCTTTACACAGACCCAAAAGAGTTCTACCTGGAACCATAAAGGGTTGCACCTTGAACTGAAAATGGTTCTCCTATGTGGACAGCCGAAGAACCCTTTTGCTAACTTTTTTTTCTAAGAGTGTAGCCATCACAAATGGATATAGAAAAACTATTGAGTTACAAAGGAAGAACTTATTAACACATCAAAAAATCTACATCCTAGGTGGAATCATAAAAGGTTCAAATCTGAAATCGAATCAGTCTGACTTGCATTGTAAGGGAAAAGAGTCAGTCATCATTATAACAACAAGCAGACAAATGTAAACATAGGAAACTATTATCAATGACCTTAGACCATCCTGTGTAGCCTATCAATAAACAACCACCCAGTCAGCCATTGGCAAGCAGAGGGTTGGGAGAGAACTCATACAGTAACTCACAGTCATCTTTACATTATCAGATGGACTTGGTTTTATACACAATATGCATAGGAACAATCGACTATTCAAATAAATCACACTCAGAAATCGAGATTAAAAGGGTTCAACATTATAAACATGTTTTGTTTTTTGAGTTCAAAACCGTTTCTCAAACAATTCAAGATATTTATCGAAGAGGGTTTACAGGATCATTTGCTCTACAATTACCCACTCACACCAAGCATTGAGATGATGTCTATAGAGCAATTGATCCTCATTGATAAATATCCTGGCTTGTTTGAGAAATGGTGCAGACTCTACCCCAAAGTTTTAAACTCAATATATATTTTAATCTTATCAGAAACCGTTTTAATCTTGTGTGGTAATCAGTTTTTTCTTGAATAACTTTTATCTTGCATTAATTAGTGTGTAATCCTAAACTTTATGAACTAACTGTACATGCGCCAAATACACAACAATTTCCAAATGCTTTTGGGAACTTGGAAAGAGAAGGTTAACGTTGATCCACCGAGGCAAAATGACAATGTCGGAGCTCAATTCAATAAGAGAAAAGCTGTGAAATGGAGAGTTGAAAATAAAGAGAAGGGCAAAGATGTTACGTGTGATGATTGTGAGGCGCTATACAAATTGGACAGTCACAAGACGGACTTGAAATATGGCATGTCAAGGGAACTCAACCTGGTCTCGGATCAAAACGTATTAAATGTTACTGACTCTGAGCCTGCCTGCCATCCTGTGCCTTTGCCACTACTCTGGATTACCGACCGCTGCCTTACCTGACCCTGAGCCTGCCTGCTGTCCTGTGCCTTTGCCACTACTCTGGATTATCGACTCCTGCCTGCCTTAAACTGTTGTTTGCCTGTCCCTGTTGCTGTAATAAACATAGTTTCTTCAATACAGTCTGCATTTGGGTCTTACCTGAAACATGACTGACCCAGTAGACTTGGACCAGCTCCGCAACCCCTCTGATGGAAGGGTTCCAGGACGTGGCCGAATGTCACGACCTAGCATTAGATGCATTGCCTACCACGACGGTAACATCCCAGCCCCTCATTTTTAAAAATGTTACCTTTATTTAACTAGGCAAGTCAGTTAAGAACAAATTCTTATTTTCAATGAATGCCTAGGAACAGTGGGTTAACTGTCTTGTTCAGGTACAAAACTAGGCTACCTGCCACCCCAGAGACTTGGACTGGTCTCCAAGTCCAAGTTGGTCGTCATTAACCCGACTGGTAGCAGCGCCGTCAGCCCGGTTTCCCAGGAACCCCGCTTACCTCCCCTGGAGCGCTACGATGGAGATTCCACAACCTGCCGGGCCTTTCTCTCCCAGTGCTCCCTCGTTTTTGAGCTGCAGCCTTATTCGTTCCCCTCACACCACTCGAAGATAGTGTACATTATTACGCAGATGTCCAGGAGGGCACTCGCCTGGGGCCACGGCGGTGTGGGAAAAACAATCCGTCATCTGCCTCAGTCTGGAGGTATTCGTGGCGGAGGTGAGAAAAGATTTTGAGGCACCGGTGTCTCGAAGAGAGGCTGCCTGGAAGTTACTCCAGCTTCGGCAGGACTCCCTCAGTGTGGCAGACTATGCAGTGGATTTCCGCACACTAGCAGCGGAGGATGCCTGGAACCCGGAAGAGCTATTCGACACGTTCCTACACGGATTATCGGAGGAAGTAAAGGACGCACCGGTCACTGTGTGTCTAACTGTCACTGTGTGTCTAAACTCATTGGTGGGTCTTAAGGATAATTTTGCTTCCCCCCTACTCGCCCCCCTCTCCATGCCATCCTGCCTTGGGGCGACCAGTCCAAGTCTCTCATTGACTCTGGGGCCGATATGAGTCTTATGGATGTTACTCTGGAGCCCGAACTGGGTATTCCTACTCAACCCCTCTCCATTCCAATGAATGTTAGAATGCTGGATGGGTGCTCTATTGGCCAGGTCACCCATCATACCACCCCCATCAACCTACGTGTGTTGGGGAACCACAGCGAGACGAATTGAGCCTCCGCAGGTACCCGTGGTATTGGGATTCTCTGTTGCCCCGTACCCTCCGTATACTTCCTACTTATCATGTGTCTAAATGTAAACCTATGTCTCACAGCCCTTTGTCTCCCGTTTCCTGTGTTCTCTGTTTGTTTGTTGCCAGTTCGTCTTGTTTGTCAAGTCAACCAGCGTTTTCCCCAGTCTCTCTTTTTCTTGCTCTCCTGGTTTTGACCTTTGCCTGTCCTGACTCTGAGCCCGCCTGCCTGACCACTCTGCCTGCCCCTGAAACTGAGCCTGCCTGCCGTCCTGTGCCTTTGCACCTACTCTAGATTATCGACCCCTGCCTGCCTTGACCTGTCATTTGCCTGCCCCTGTTGCTGTAATAACAATTGTTACGTCAACACAGTCTGCATTTGGGTCTTACCTAAAACATGATATACGTCAGGTTACATTACATTAGCCCACCAATGTAATAGCGGTCGTATATTATAATATGAATTGTAGGATGTATATTATGTTAAGCATTGCTATTCGTACAATTTACAATTTGGCAATACATATGAATACGAATTCCAATTTTTTGTTGCTAACATTAGCTAGATGGCTAGGTGGCTAATAGTAACGTTAGCTAGGTTAATACAGTTAGCTAAGCTAGGGGTTAAGGTTAGAGTTATGGTTAGGGTTTAGGTTACGGTTAAGAGTTAGGTTAAAGGGTTAATTTATGTGTTAGACTTAGGGGAATGGTTAGCTACGATGCTAAGTAGTTGCATGCTACACTAACATGCTCAGTAGTAGCTAAAACGTAAGTAGGTGCAAAGTTGCTAATTACTTAAATGCTCAATTTGAATACACAACCTTTAGGTTGCTAGAAGTTTGCATTATACACCTACCTATCCCTTCACTAGCAACCATCCTCCTAGGGTTTTTGCCTTAAGTAACCTATTGTCTTATTGAACATAATATCGTACTAAACGGGTCAAATAATGTAACCTAATGTAAAATATCTTACTAAATGGAGTGTCACGAATAATATGTTCTCTCTGAGATCAGGCTGGGGAACTGCACTGTTCAGATAGGTTAAATGGATAGTAGCCTAACTGAAATCTGGTCTGGACACTGACTGCTGGTTTATAAACTCTCATATATAACGTAATATTAACTTCTGCAGAATTAAGCAGTTTTCTACAGTTATGTACTTGAAAATGTTCGGTACATATATTTGTATGATCTTTTACCAGATGTTATATTTTCCCACATTTCCACAGACTCCAAAGTGTTTCCTTTCAAATGGTATTAAGAATATGTAAATCCTTGCTTCAGGTCCTGAGCTACAGGCAATTAGATTTGGGGATGTTATTTTTGGCTGAAATGGAAAAAAAAGGTCAGATCCTTTTAACAATGATTTCAGAGTCTAACAACGTAGCAGACAAAAGTGCTCTTTTCCCCAGGCACCAATGACGTGGACGCTGATTAATTAAATGTGGAAGACTAATTTCGGTTTAATGCAGTTGTGCAACTGACTAGGTATCCTCTTCCCCCTTTCCCTGTTGCAAGGATAAAGGAGATACCTTACCTTCTCGTAATTACCTTGTACAAATGATCAGTTTGACCCCACTCCCCCTCACAAGCTAATGGTTGGTTTCGCTCTTCACATGTTCAACAAGTAATATTTCCAACAGTATCAGTCAGTGTTACTAAATACTGAATGAACAATAAACTTCAGAGTTTCCGAGTTCCGACTAGTACGTGAAACATTCTCGCGGAATTATCCACGACCCCACTCTCAATCCAGAAGTACCACTGTGCAGTGTTAGATCCACCCGCTATTCCAAACCAACACATTTAACAACATTTTACCACAATAGACGATGGTAGAACAAGCTACTAAATCAACACAAAACACAGATTTCAAATGTAAAACTTTAGCAAGAAAATTATAACCTCCTGCCTAAACTGCTAGCAAGATCACCTTCCTGTTCCAAGCCACTTCCACCCATACGTGGGAACAGGTTAGTTCAAATAATTTATACATGATGACTGATAGAGGGGAATGTGTTGAAGCCACCATCTTGGCACTCCCCCACCGTTGTAAAAAAAAATATTTTGCTATAGAAATGCACTTATTCATGTCTACATTCATTAATTTATGCCATGTTTATTTTATTACAGACACATTAATACATACTTTTAAATTATATTATGTGAGCTAAACAAACATTCAAAATGAAACTGTACAGACTAAAACAAAAAATACTTAAAAACATTTAATTTTGGCCTTTTATTGAAATACTGTACAATTCCACTCATTCTTATGGAGGACTGCTCGTACTGGGAGGTGCCAATACGGCCGACTGGTGGCTTTAAGCCTCTCAATGGCCAATACATAGCAATAGCAATCCAGGGTTTATTTACATCATTGTTTACTTCCCAGCTAGCTGCTAGCCAGCTAACCCTTAAAAGCAGTGGTGGTTATTGCTTATTAAGGTTGAGGGAGGAAGATTTTCTTTATGAGCATGGCCATATTCCATTCACTTAGTCAATGTAACATCGATAGGTTTAGGCTACTACATGATGCTCAAATTTTCCCTATAAATATCATGAGGTTGCACAGGTCGAGAGGAAAAATGAGAGTAATCAAGGTGACAGACAGTGACACATTCATTACCGACTTGCACACTCTTGCCTGCATCTAGCTGATCTAGGGTGTAATCATTAGTCCAACAGTTGCAAACAAGAGTTTTTGTTGGACTAATTAATTTATGATTATCCCTGTTTTGTTCCATTTGCTTCCATTTATATTTTTCAACAGAATCGGCGGAATGAGTACACCCCTGATCACACGCAAACATTTCACTTTCATAGCCACATGCAAAAAGCTTGTTGTATTCCTTCTCATATCTATGCGTTGTATTCCTCCCCTCACATTTTCCCTTTGCTTGTGGACTTCAGCTGTCTGTGACCAGGCAAAAAAAATAATCTAAGCCAAACATTCATATCATAACCGCTACACACAGCCTACATCGTTGTAACCATATTAGCTAAAGTAACATCATAGTCAACATAGTTAATATAACTTATGCATTAGTAAACCCAATATAATCATGTAGTGCAGTGTACAGTCAGTAAGCAGTTTATCAGTTACACTGGCGGGCCCCGGTGGCAATACATGAGTAAAACCAAAAGCTTACCTTGACTTGGAGGAGTTCCAGTGTTGGATAATCATAGCCAGCTAGCAAACATAGCATCCCTGTGTTTGAGCTGGGTGTTTGAGTATGCTAAACTAGCTAGCTGCATTTTCTACCTCTTGCTCCTCCTTCATTTTTGAAGAAATTGTTTAACTATTGTCTTTCTCTCTCTTTGAGTCAACTACTCACCACATTTTATGCACTGCAGTGCTAACTAGCTTTCAGTACAATATTAATTATCTGATCCTTTGATTGGGTGGATGTCAGTTTATGCTGCAAGAGCTCCGATAGGTTGGAGGATGTCCTCCGAAATTTGTCATAATTACTGTGTAAGTCTATGGAAGGGGGGAGAACCATGAACCCCTTAGGTTTTGTATTGAAGCCAATGTACCCAGAGGAGGACGGAAGCTATTTGTCCTCCGGCTACACCATGGTACTATCCTACAGAGTGCTCTCTCTCTCTCTTGCTCCTCCTTCATTTTTGAAGAAATTGTTTAACTATTGTCTTTCTCTCTCTTTGAGTCAACTACTCACCACATTTTATGCACTGCAGTGCTAACTAGCTTTCAGTACAATATTAATTATCTGATCCTTTGATTGGGTGGATGTCAGTTTATGCTGCAAGAGCTCCGATAGGTTGGAGGATGTCCTCCGAAATTTGTCATAATTACTGTGTAAGTCTATGGAAGGGGGGAGAACCATGAACCCCTTAGGTTTTGTATTGAAGCCAATGTACCCAGAGGAGGACGGAAGCTATTTGTCCTCCGGCTACACCATGGTACTATCCTACAGAGTGCTGTTGAGGCTACTGTAGACCTTCATTGCAAAGCAGTGTGTTATAATCAATTATTTGTTGACATGTGAATATATTTTTGTAAAGTTTTATCTAAAAAGGATAACATTTTACATGCTTCAATGTTGACAATTTTATGAAATTCACTGAGGAGGATGGTCCTCCCCTTCCTCCTCTGAGGAGCCTCCACGGCTTACAAGGTAAGCATCTTATTCTCCGCCACACTATGATCACAGATGAAAGGAGAATAGTGTTAGTTTAGTTATAAGTATCTTTGGTATGATTTGTTAATCAGGGGAAAAAGACCACACTGACTCAGCCAGCCATGCCGGCCTCAGTGAACCCCAACTGTGAACGTATCTGTATGGACCAGCAAGACATCAGGGCACAGTTGCTTGGCAACCCTAAAATCCTGCTGCTCGGAGGTAGGTGAGGTGAGGTGAGGTGAGGTGAGGTTAGGGTTAAATGAAGGAGGTGGTGAGTTGGCAGGGAATGATCTGAAGTCGTGGCCTACAAAGATTCCCCTCTCATTCACTTTACCTCGGCAGGTGCAGCAGCCTTTCATATGAATAGGATCAGTCTCTTTCTTCCATGGATCATCTCTATTCTCCGTTCTTTCTACTCCTGCTAGGTTGAGTTGTGAGATTAGGCCTACATATTCAGGAAGGATTCTTATGTTGCTGTTTGAGGTATAGAGTTCCATTGTCAATGTTAATCTGCGCTAAGAGAAGCTATCTATCATTAATGCATGTCACTGCCTGCATCCCGCTTCTTTAAAGGTTAGACTAGGAAATGAACCCTGCAGACGGTTGTGTGTGTGGACCTGAGGGAGACCAGTGTGTGATACTACAGCCAAGGGCATGTCATCATCATTCCTCTGAGTGATCCAATTATGATCCAATTCTATCTGCTCCACAGACGGGGAAAAGAAGGGATACTGAGGCTACCGGAGGAAGGATAATTGACTCCACTGTCAGGAGCAGAGTGGTGTGCACTAGCTGCTCTTTCTTTTACCTCAGCCACAGGGACAGGACACAACTGGCACAAAATGGAAGCTGTGGAACACTTAGGTAATTGGCTTGGCTTTCTTAGTGTTGTCCTGCAGAAAGATGTCAGTGCAGTATTACCTTTTTGAACAACGTCCTTTTTCATCACACTTAGTGACTACTGACACCAGCCTGAACTCATTCGTTTCAGAAGAACAGCAAGAGTTCTTGGCCAGTCTTGCCTAAAGTAACGCCTACTCAGTGTGCTCCAAATCTCCATAGCAAACATCCCACATAATGATACATAGTATGTAGCTATTCTTGCAGTTCACTGCAGTCTTTTCTCATTGAAAAGGGGAAAGTGTGTTTCTCCATTTTCATTTGTGGTGGCTCATTGGGTCATGGATCCATTAGCTACACTATCTCTCTCAGTCTCAGAGGGTGGGTGTCAGTCTTTCTTTCTGCTACATTAGGAACGTGGCCCTATGGATTCTCCATTAACATTGGGTTTTAGGGTGTGTGCTATTGTCTATTTTGCAGTTCCACTACATTCTGAACATACAGTGCCTTGCGAAAGTATTCGACCCCCTTGAACTTTGCGACCTTTTGCCACATTTCAGGCTTCAAACATAAAGATATAAAACTGTATTTTTTTGTGAAGAATCAACAACAAGTGGGACACAAACATGAAGTGGAACGACATTTATTGGATATTTCAAACTTTTTTAACAAATCAAAAACTGAAAAATTGGACGTGCAAAATTATTCAGCCCACTTAAGTCAATACTTTGTAGCGCCACCTTTTGCTGCGATTACAGCTGTAAGTCGCTTGGGGTATGTCTCTATCAGTTTTGCACATCGAGAGATTGACATTTTTTCCCATTCCTCCTTGCAAAACAGCTCGAGCTCAGTGAGGTTGGATGGAGAGCAATTGTGAACAGCAGTTTTCAGTTCTTTCCACAGATTCTCGATTGGATTCAGGTCTGGACTTTGACTTGGCCATTCTAACACCTGGATATGTTTATTTTTGAACCATTCCATTGTAGATTTTGCTTTATGTTTTGGATCATTGTCTTGTTGGAAGACAAATCTCCGTCCCAGTCTCAGGTCTTTTGCAGACTCCATCAGGTTTTCTTCCAGAATGGTCCTGTATTTGGCTCCATCCATCTTCCCATCAATTTTAACCATCTTCCCTGTCCCTGCTGAAGAAAGGCAGGCCCAAACCATGATGCTGCCACCACCATGTTTGACAGTGGGGATGGTGTGTTCAGCTGTGTTGCTTTTACGCCAAACATAACGTTTTGCATTGTTGCCAAAAAGTTCAATTTTGGTTTCATCTGACCAGAGCACCTTCTTCCACATGTTTGGTGTGTCTCCCAGGTGGCTTGTGGCAAACTTTAAACGACACTTTTTATGGATATCTTTAAGAAATGGCTTTCTTCTTGCCACTCTTCCATAAAGGCCAGATTTGTGCAATATACGACTGATTGTTGTCCTATGGACAGAGTCTCCCACCTCAGCTGTAGATCTCCGCAGTTCATCCAGAGTGAGCATGGGCCTCTTGGCTGCATCTCTGATCAGTCTTCTCCTTGTATGAGCTGAAAGTTTAGAGGGACGGCCAGGTCTTGGTAATTAACCAACAATGCTTTAAGAAGTTAAGAAGAAAAATGTGTTTAAGTAAAAAACAAGTTAAACATTTTTTTATTTTTTTTATGAAAATAAGAGTAACAAATAATTCAACAGCAGCAGTAAAATAACAATAGCGAGGCTATATACAGGGGCTACTGGTACAGAGTCAATGTGTGGGGGCACCGGTTAGCTGAGGTAATTGAGGTAATATGTACATGTAGGTAGAGTTAAAGTGACTATGCATAGAAAATAAACAGAGAGTATCAGCAGCGTAAAAGAGGGGTCTGGGTAGCCCTTTGATTAGCTGTTCAGGAGTCTTAAGGCTTGGTGGTAGAGGGCCTTAGGGCCTTCCTCTGACACTGCCTGGTGTAGCGGCCCTGGATGGCGGGAAGCTTGGCCCCAGTGATGTACTGGGCAGTACGCACCACCCTCTGTAGTGCCTTGCGGACGGAGGCCGAGCAGTTGCCATACCAGGTGCTCTCGATGGTGCCGCTGTAGAGGATCTGAGGACCCATGCCAAATCTTTTCAGTCTCCTGAGGGGGAATAGGCTTTTTTGTACCCTCTTCACGACTGTCTTAGTGTGTTTGGACCATTATACTTTGTTGTTGATGTGGACACCAAGGAACTTGAAGTTCTCAACCTGCTCCACTGCAGCTCCGTCGATGAGAATGGGGGTGTGCTCGGTCCTCCTTTTCCTGTAGTTGGCCAGGGTTGTTCTGTTGATAAGTGTGTATATTGGACCATTGTCCTGTCCTGCTAAGCATTCAAAATGTAACGAGTACTTTTATAACGACACAGGGCGAGACCCAGATGCAGACACATGAGGCAGATGGTTCGTGTCTCTAATATTTATTAAAATACAAGGGGCAGGCAATTTGCCGGTTGAGGACAGGCATAAGTTCATTAACCAGGTCAGAGTCCAAAAGGTACAGGGCGGCAGGCAGGCTTGAGGTCAGGGAAGGCTGAATGGTCAGAACACAGGTATAAATGCACAGGGGATAACGGGGAAGACCGGCAACACAGGTAGCCTGGTGGTTAGAGCATTGGGCCAGTAACCGAAAGGTTGCTGGATTGAATCCCAGTGCTGACAAGGTAAAAATCTGTTGTTCTGCCCCTGAGCAAGGCAGTGTGGTGTTAATTAAGGCAGCCCCCTGCACCTGTCTGATTAAGAGTGATTGGGTTAAATGCGGAAGACAGTTGAACTGAAGACAGCCTTCAGTTGAAGGCATTTAGTTGTACAACTGACTAGATATCCCCCTTTACCTGGAGGGGGGTGGAGACAAGCACAAAGACAGGTGAAACAGGGTGTGACACTTTTGGCTCTCAGGGAAAATGCATGGAGTAAAAAGTATATTATGTCCTTTAGGAATGTAGTGAAGTAAACAAATATAAATACTCAAGTTCATATACCCTCGAAAACAACTTAAGTAGTACTTTTTACTTAAGTACTTTACACCACCGCCTACTGTTTCTGCTTTCATAATCATGACTTGTCTTGTTAATAATGATCTTATGTGTGTTTGCATTCCGCTACACCTGCAATAGCATCTGCTAAACACGTGTATGTGACCAATCAAATTTGATTTGATTTGATTTCAGTTTGGGGGATGGTCCACACAACATACTATCCAACAAAACTGCATCCGTCTGCTGGCTTCTGAGGATCATTGTCCTGAATAAGAATGTGTTCTCAATGCAACTGGCTGGTAGAATACAAGGTATGAAATTAAACATTCAATGCATCCAAACTGTTAACCAACTGTTTATCATAATGGGTAAATAATCAATTTCAGAGGTCTATCAGTGAATACAGACAGACAGCCCATCCCTGACTGTTAGTGTAGTCACATGATGATGGACCGTTGAGAGTCCGTCTGTCAGCACGAGGCAGTCATGTGTGAACAATAAACATGTGGTATCAATCATATGCTTAAGTCTTCAGCCGAGAATCAATCAGCATTCGGAAGCTTACAGACAAATCAGCACAACTGCAGGTGCACTGTTTGACTGGCAGATTATTCTGTCAATGATGAGCAGGAGGAATCTGTGTCCATCCCAAGTGGCAGACTATTTCCTTTATAGTGCACTACTTTTGACCAGGACCCATAGGGGGAATAGGGTACAATTTGGGACGCAGACTATGTACATTCTGGAGCAATAGATTCTTCAGTGCCACTGGCTACTGAGATGTGATTCATACTAGATCTGTCTCTCAGGACACTGGGTTAGTGAAATGTATTTCAACGTGAAGAGAGAATGTGGTCATCAGTTCTACATCATTGATTCATTGAGTTCAGATTAAGTGTCTGGTTAGAGGACAATGGACATAGCGGTGATCAGTGATTACTCTTAGATGTTGCCTCAGTCGGCACAGAAACACCTATAGGCTAGTTGTTAGTCTAGTAAGTACACCCGATGGCTCTATTTTGACTCTTTGTCTTTAAGAATGATATCAATAGCTACAATGAGTCACTTCCTATTGGTAATATTGGGTTTGTATTTTTGGGAAGGAGGATATGTGTTTTAGGATGTATTCCAGAATTCAGGGTGCATGTCCATCTGTTTCCATTGAAGCTAGCTGTACCTCCAACAGTCTGAGCCAGTGTCCCAGACAGACTGGCCGCGTTTCATGGTGAAATTATGCTTTGATTGTGGGCTCTGCAATGGCCTGGATTTACACAGCAATTAAAGGGGCAATTAGAGCCCATTCTGCCTGTTTCCTGGTAATGACAGCAAAATAATAACTGGTGTGGACTAGAGAAGGAGGAGGAGGTGGGAATAGAGTAGGAGGAGGTGATAGAGGAGAAGGAGGGGGTAGTGGAGGAGGAGGTAGAGGAGGAGGAGCGTGATCACTGCCATCCAGCTGAGCTTGGCCATTGTCTGGTCTGCTCCTCCCATGGAGCTGGCCTCCTTATTGTTCCGCTTCATAATGGTTTAAGTGCCATTTTACAGGGCTGTAACAAGTCAAGCATAGACACACCAGGTGTCCCCTAGCTTAGCCAGACCCCTTTTTACAAATCATTGTTATTTACTGTGGAGTTTTACTGCACTCCCTAATTAGGCTTAAACAACAACACAGTCTACAGGGTAAAATAACTATATAAAAATATATTATGCTGTGTGATACATTCTATTATTTTCTATGGTTGTTAAAGTACCTACTTTGTAAGGCACAGTTAGACTATCTCACTGAAAACAGCAGGGCCTCTGTATAGTGAGGCAAAAAAAGCATGATATTTGCTATTTCATACATTACCTCTTAAACCTGTGAGCTCTGTAATGGTGGTGAGCTGATCAAGTCGGTGTCCCAAATGGCACCCTATTCCCTATAGAGTGCTTTACTTTTGACCAGAGACCTTTGAACCCTGGTCAAAAGTAGTGCACTAAATCAGGGAATGGGGTGCCATTTGGGATGCAAACCAACTGTGATTTAGCACGGCTTGGTCGGGCCATCGGTCACATAGGCACCCCATTCCCATGGGGACTGCGGTCAGAGACTGATGGTGCTCCCACCCTGCTCCCACATAGCACAGAGGATTCATCATTACCAGGCTACAGAAAGACCTTTAAATACATCAGACCAGAGTTGCATCTGAAATGGCATTACTTTTCCCTATATAGTGCATTACTTTTAACCAGGGCCTTCACAGGACCCAGACCTGTTCTCAGTGTACAGTCACTGTTTCATAAAGGGATAAATAGCAAGCAAATGGACTTACAGTATTTCCTGTTGTGTGATGTGTGAGAGAGAGAGCACCTGCCTGCCAAACTGACTCACTATTCATTGGGATTATGTGTTGGTTGAACTTCAGCGAATAGAGATACAGTATAAAAGTCAGTGAACAGTATTTTATCTACCGTCAAGGATTTGCATTTATTCTGTCACACAAAAAAAGTCAGCTAATAGACGTGTTGTCTAGCCAATGGGTAATGTAGAAGGACGAAGCAGGTGAACAGACGAGCTCTGCATGTTTGAAGTCTTTCTTGTTTTTCCTCTGTAACTATATGGCTATCCCAAAGAAAAGAGAAAAGGTAGGTTTCTACAACAGAAATTAAATCTGTGGTTAGGCTGCTGTACATCAATGTGCTGTATATCTGGGATGTAACCTCTATTGGATCAGTGTCCTGAAATTGGCACAGCTGCTGCTCAGTATGTGATATTTGACTAGAATGGCGTTGTAAACAAAAGCCAACTTTCCGGGACATAGACATGTTATCAAGGCACAAGGCGAGACCCAGATGCAGACACAGGAGGCAGATGGTTGGAATCTTACAATGTTTATTAATCCAAAGGAGTAGGCAAGAGAATGGTCGTGGACAGGCAAAAAGGTCAAAACCAGATCAGAGTCCAGGAGGAACAGAGTGGCAAACAGGCTCATGGTCAAGGCAGGCAGAATGGTCAGGCAGGCGGGTACAAAGTCCAGAAACAGGCAAGGGTCAAAACCGAGAGGACTAGAAAAAGGTGCAAAGCAGGAGAACGGGAAAAATGCAGGTTGACTTGGAAACAAGACAAACTGGCACAGAGAGACAGGAAACACAGGGATAAATACACTGGTACAGAGAGACAGGAAACACAGGGATAAATACACTGGGGAAAACAAGCGACACCTGGAGGGGGTGGAGTCAATAACGAGGACAGGTGAAACAAATAAAGGTGTGACACGTCTTATGGTCAGAAAGCTTAAATTATTGTTAATATAACCGCAGTGTCAAATTTACAGTAGCTATTACCGTGGAAAAAAATGCCATGCTATTGTTTAAGGATGTTGCACAACAACAAATCACTTTTATCAAGGCAACTGGTTTGATACATTCACCTCTGACGGCATGTAATGTACTTACATTCAGTCATTTTGCTCTGGTTTGTCATCCTGAGGGTCCCAGAAATGAAATGCAGCAATGTAGTTTGTTTGATAAAACCAAATTTTACATCTGAAACACGATCCATGTTGTATACAGCGTTTTGCATGAATTCCGACTCTTTCAACTTGCAACAAAACGATCTATGAAATCTAAATGGCTAAACTTTGTTTCACCTGGTCAAGTTCCGTTTCTGTGTAATCGTCAGACACTCCAGAAGGCAACCAAATGTTGCAGTACTACAGTACTTATTGGCTACACAACACAAGCCATCATTACCCACCAATGAGACGGGTTCACTTGATTGACAGTCTCTTGGTCCGAGAGACTGTCCTAACGTTTTGAAACATATCTAGCTAGGTAGCCAATGACCTGGGCTTTACATGAGTATGTGATGGCCCTTTGTAGTAGTAATGGCCGCTGTCCTGTGGCTGTGCTCAATGCGATTCATTCTCCATTGAAAATTACAGGACACAGCACTCGCTTTCTTCTACAAAGTTTTCTCAAAACTGAAAAAGTACAACATGGCTAGTAAGAGTTTAAATGCTAAATCAAACTTCAAGAATACACATTTGGATGAGATTATTGCAGAAATTGACCGAAATTGTAGTAATCAAAAAAGTGTTAAACAAATCAAAATAGATTTTATATTTGAGATTCTTCAAATAGCCACCGTTTGCCTTGAGGACAGCTTTGCACACTCTTGGCATTCTCTCAACTAGCTTCACCTGGAATGATATTCCAACAGTCTTGAAGGAGTTCCCACATATGCTGAGCACTTGTTGATTGCTTCTCCTTCACTCTGCAGTCTGACTCATCAATTTGGTTGAGGTCAGGGGATTGTGGAGGCCAGGTCATCTGATGCAGCACTCCATCACTCTCCTTCTTGGTAAAATAGCCCTTACACGGACTGGAGGTGTGTTGGGCCATTGTTCTGTTGAAAAACAAATGATAGTCCTAATAATCCCAAACCATCAAAAATCTCAAATTTGGACTCCAGACCAAAGGACAAATTTCCACTGGTCTAATGTCCATTGCTTGTGTTTCTTGGCCAAAGTAAGTCTCTTCTTTTTATTGGTGTCGTTTAGTATTGGTTTCTTGCAGCAATTAGACCATGAAGGCCTGATTCACACAGTCTCCTCTGAATATTTGAATTTGAGATGTGTTTGTTACTTGAACCTTGTGAAGCATTTATTTGGGCTGCAATTTCTAGGGCTGGTAATTCTAAGGAACTTAACCTCTGAAGCAGAGAGCAGAAACTTGGGGTTTTTCATTCCTGTGGCGGTCCTTATAAGAGCCAGTTTCATCATAGTGCTTGATGGTTTTTGCGATTGCACTTGAAGAAACGTTTTAAGTTTTTGAAATGTTCCGTATTGACTGACCTGCATGTCTTAAAGTAATAATCAAATCAAATCAAATCAAATCAAATGTATTTATATAGCCCTACGTACATCAGCTGATATCTCAAAGTGCTGTACAGAAACTCAGCCTAAAACCCCAAACAGCAAGCAATGCAGGTGTAGAAGCACGGTGGCTAGGAAAAACTCCCTAGAAAGGCCAAAACCTAGGAAGAAACCTAGAGAGGAACCAGGCTATGTGGGGTGGCCAGTCCTCTTCTGGCTGTGCCGGGTGGAGATTATAACAGAACATGGCCAAGATGTTCAAATGTTCATAAATGACCAGCATGGGCAAATAATAATAATCACAGGCAGAACAGTTGAAACTGGAGCAGCAGCACGGCCAGGTAGACTAAGGACAGCAAGGAGTCATCATGTCAGGTAGTCCTGAGGCATGGTCCTAGGGCTCAGGTCCTCCGAGAGAGAGAAAGAAAGAGAGAAAGAGAGAATTATAGAGAGCATACCTAAATTCACACAGGACACCGGATAGGACAGGAGAAGTACTCCAGATATAACAAACTGACCCTAGCCGCATAAATACTGGAGGCTGAGACAGGAGGGGTCAGGAGACACTGTGGCCCCATCTGAGGACACCCCGGACAGGGCCAAACAGGAAGGATATAACCCCACCCACTTTGCCAAAGCACAGCCCCCACACCACTAGAGGGATATCTTCAACCACCAACTTACCATCCTGAGACAAGGCCGAGTATAGCCCACAAAGATCTCCGCCACGGCACAACCCAAGGGGGGGGCGCCAACCCAGACAGGAAGATCACATCAGTGACTCAACCCACTCAAGTGACGTACCCCTCCTAGGGACGGTATGAAAGAGCCCTAGTAAGCCAGTGACTCAGCCCCTGTAATAGGGTTAGAGGCAGAGAATCCCAGTGGAAAGAGGGGAACCGGCCAGGCAGAGACAGCAAGGGCGGTTCGTTGCGCCAGAGCTTTTCCTTCACCTTCACACTCCTGGGCCAGACTAAACTCAATCATATAACCCACTGAAGAGATGAGTCTTCAGTAAAGACTTAAAGGTTGAGACCGAGTTTGCGTCTCTGATATGGGTAGGCAGACCATTCCATAAAAATTGAGCTCTATAGTAGAAAGCCCTGCCTCCAGCTGTTTGCTTAGAAATTCTAGGGACAATTAGGAGGCCTGCGTCTTGTGACCGTAGCGTACGTGTAGGTATGTACGGCAGGACCAAATCAGAGAGATAGGTAGGAGCAAGCCCTTGAAATCAGCCCTTGCCTTGACAGGAAGCCAGTGTAGGAAGGCTAGCACTGGAGTAATATGATCAAATTTTTTGGTTCTAGTCAGGATTCTAGTAGCCGTATTTAGCACCAACTGAAGTTTATTTAGTGCTTTATCTGGGTAGCCGGAAAGTAGAGCATTGCAGTAGTCTAACCTAGAAGTGACAAAAGCATGGATACATTTTTCTGCATCATTTTTGGACCGAAAATAAATTATTAGGAAGCAATTTGGAATTTGAGCAGAACCCACGTAAAAAACTGAATGTGTTCTGTGGTTCACAAAAGCAAAGCTTAGACAGCTAAAATAATATTTGTTCTACCTGACCATTTCCATGACCACAATATCCTGTGACAAGATGTTTACTATACACAGACAGAAAGAGTGCTGACACACTAAGAACACTTAACAGTAAGATGTAAAACGCTTTAGTGGGCAACTCACGTCAGTCTCACGTCAGTCTCACGTCAGTCTCACGTCAGAATTAGACGTTCATGCACGTTTCTCAATGTAACATTTCAAAGTTATTGCAAACGTCAAATTTCAAAGTGTTTAAGGTTCCTTTTAGGAATTAATTCAGGATTTTTAAGGTTAGGGTTAAGTTTAGGCATTAACCCCGAAATCTTAAGGTTAGTTTTTAACTCCGACCGCTTAAGGTAATGGTTAAGGTTTGGGATAGGCTTAAAACAAAAATGAAATAAAAAAACTTTCTATGGCTGGGATCCGAACTTGCAACCGTTGGAGTCTCAAAAACAACCTTCTATTGCTGGATTTGAACTTGTAACCTTTTGGAATCAGAGGCAGATGCTTACGCCCATCTGCCATCTCTATGCACAATGCCCTAGCATAACCTATTGTTGACCGTAGTGACCGGTTTCCATGTCATCTCCCTACGTCCTCAGACATGGATGGATGTCAAATACTGACTTGTATCACGCGCGACCTGGCTGAACTGGGAGCTACGGTCTCTAGGTTGTCTTTCGACATCATGTCGGAGTCTTTTTCACATGACCACATCAGCAGGTGTGTGTGTGTGTTTGTGTGTGCATGCGTGTGTGTACTTGTGTACTTGGTGGTGCGCAGGGCTGAGGGCTGAGGGCTACGACTGAGGGCAAGAGCTGGGGCGGGACGGAGAAATTCTTGTGCAATGAAGAGACAAAGGTCTCAGAGATGCGGGCACAGAACATGAGCTGTCCATGCAGAGAGATGAAACATACACAGCAGTCTACAGGAAGGGTCATGGTTGTTGTTAGGCAGACTGCAGGCTTGTCTTTGTGATTTCTCAGGCGCTGAGGAATCTGCGGGCACATTCTGTATGGCTGAAAGGCTATGGAACATGTGTTAATGGTCGTTATTATGGATGATGGTACATTTGTATGATTGGTAAATGATCTTATGATTTACCTAATATAGTAGTAGTATCACATTCCTCTGTTCATGAGCAAGTGTCAAAGTGTACTTTTTGAATAACTTGGAAAAGCCAGCGGAAAAAAAGGCAATTTGCTAGTTATTTGTAGTTGTTTCTATGCATTGTTTATTACATCATCCATATTTAACAACAACATAACTTTGGTTCTTGTGGAACTAAACCACTGGGTGATGATCGTCGGTCCAATTCATACATGAGTAATCAGTGTAATATACTGAGTGTATAAAACATTAGCAACACCTTCCTAATATTGAGTTGCACCCCTTTTCCCCTCAGAACAGCCTCAATTCATCAGGGCATGGACTCGACAAGGTGTGCTGGCCTATAATGACTCCAATGCTTCCCACAGTTGTCTCAATTTGGCTGGATGTCCTTTGGGTGGTGGATCTTGGAAAACCCAGCAGCGTTGCAGTTCTTGAAACACACAAACCGGTGTGCCTGGCACCAAATACCATCCTTTGTTCAAAGGCATTTAAATATTCTGTCTTGCCCGTTCACCCTCTAAACGGAATACATACACAATCCATGTCTCAATTGTCTCAAGGCTTAAAAATCCTTCTCTAATCTGTCTCCTCTACTTCACCCTGAAAGAGCACACTGAAGAACAAAGGAGAGTGATTGAAGTGGATTTGACAGGTGAAATCAATGAGGGATCATAACTTTCACCTGGTCAGTCTATGTCCTGGGAAGAGCAAGTGTTTTCAAAATTCGTAGTCAATAGATCAATAATATAATATTGTTTGCAAAGCGGTTTCTCTTTCATTGACAATCTGTCGATATTGTGAGCATGGAAAGTTTCAGAACTGTTGTAAAACATCACAGCACAGTTGAAGAATATATGGCAAATAGAAATCAAAAGAGCAGGTGGTCTTAAAGTTTTGTACACTCAGTTTACAGTTGATGCAGCTCCAAGATTTCTATACATTTCGTTACGTGCATATACAATGCTACCTCTGTTTTCCATGCATCTAATAGAAGTTATTGCACGTCCGATATCTAGAGAAATGTCTTTGGGAAAATGTATTTTTTCTAGGCAATCCTAAGGCTAGTCGTACATTTTTTATATTATTTTCATAGATAATGATGGTAGTCCTGTATGATACATTTGGTGGTGCTTCAGAGAGATTTCAATTTAAATAATACATGGCGAAAAAATGAAACTTTGAATGAAGCTAATTTACATTTTTATCAGTAGCAGAGAGAGAGAGAGAGAGAGAGAGAGAGAGAGAGAGAGAGAGAGAGAGCTGCGAGCAGACAGCTGCTGGGCTGTGGAGCCAGGGGCCCTACTTCTCTACTGTGGAGACTAGCAAGCACTCATAACCTCCACTAAACTAGCTAGCCTTGTTTACATGACTCACAAAGAAGTACAGAATGACTATAGGCTAATTTACAGACCATTTAGAGACATGAAACACAGTGTTGTAGCCTATGGTTATCGTGAAGAATGCCATCAATGTGTGTATGTACGTGTGTGTAGCATATGTGCGTTTGAGTATGTGATTCAATTACTACCGACCTGGTAAGGTCCTCCTCAAGATCTCTGTGGATTTCCTTTGGTCTCGTATCCCCCGCCCCATCCTCCTAGTCCCCCCTCTCTCTGACACACTGAAGAACAAAGGAGAGTTAATGACCATGTCAAATTCTGATCCTGGCATTTCCCCATTGACACCCTCAATTCCCCATCTATATTTCATATCTCCATTCATATCTGCTGGGCCACGCGGTAAAGGCCAGCCTGGATTAAGGTATCAGGGTATTACCATGGATGTGATGCGAGCCGAGCGGAGCTTCCTCCTTGACGGACATGCAGGAAGGCCAGGCAGAAAGAAGAGAGACCCTAAATCCCTGTCTGGATCAAACCATGACACACATGCCCGCTAAGCTCTCAACAGGCTTACCCTCTCCCTTGCTCACTTCTCATACCCAGGAGATCAGACAGACATGTTGGCATGTAATGTAATGTTGGACGTGCAGTAATTGTTTTGTCCTTTGTTTGTTCCCTCTCTTCTTAGTCAGAGTGATATAAGTAACCGAAGTGATATTAGTAACCCCCTGTGTCCAGGAGCATAGGGGGTAAAGAAAGCTATTAAAAATCCATGTTTGATCATAGAGGCACCAATCTCAACAACAGAATGCCAACATTCTGCATTTACAATAAAGGAGAATGAATTACATTGTCAATTCATTTGTTTGTGTTTATTGTTCAATGTTGGAGAAATATGAATAACACGAATGCTGCTTTTGGTGTGCTTTATCTGCCAACATTATAAAAACAGAAGTTTACATACTCTTAGGTTGGAGTCATTAAAACTCATTTTCAACCACTCCACAAATTTCTTGTTAGCAAACTATAGTTTTGGCAAGTCGGTTAGGACATCTACTTTGTGCATGACACAAGTAATTTTTCCAACAATTATTTACAGATAGATTATTTAAATTATAATTCACTGTATAACAATTCCAGTGGGTCAAAAGTTTACATACACTAAGTTGACTGTGCCTTTAAACAGCTTGGAAAATTCCAGAAAATTATGTCATCGCTTTAGAAGATTCTGGCTAATTGACATCATTTGAGTCAATTGTAGGTGTACTTGTGGATGTATTTCAAGACTTACCTTCAAACTCAGTGCCTCTTTGCTTGACATCATGTGAAAATCAAAACAAATCAGCTATGACTTCAGAAAATAAATTGTAGACATCCACAAGTCTGGTTCATCCTTGGGAGCAATTTCCAAACGCCTGAAGGTACCACGTTCATCTGTACAAACAATAGTACGCAAGTATAAACACCATGGGACCACGCAGCTGTCATACCGCTCAAGAAGGAGACGCGTTCTGTCTCCTAGAAATTAACGTACTTTGGTGCGAAAAACGCAAATCAATCCCAGAACAACAGCAAAGGACCTTGTGAAGATGCTGGAGGAAACGGGTACAAAAGTATCTATATCCACAGTAAAACGAGTCCTATATCGACATAACCTGAAACGCCGCTCAGCAAGGAAGAAGCCACTGCTCCAAAACTGCTATAAAAAAAGCCAGATTACGGTGTGCAACTTCACATGGGGACAAAGATCGTACTTTTTTTGAGAAATGTCCTCTGGTCTGCTGAAACAAAAATAGAACTGTTTGGCCATAATGACCATCATTATGTTTGGATGAACACCATCCCAACTGTGAAGCACGGGGGTGGCAGCATCATGTTGTGGGAGTGCTTTGCTGCAGGAGGGACTGGTGCACTTCACAAAGTAGATGGCATCATGAGGATGGAAAATTATGTGGATATATCTCAAGACATCAGTCAGGAAGTTAAAGCTTGGTCGCAAATGTGTCTGACCCACTGGGAATGTGATGAAAGAAATGAAAGCTGAAATAAATAATTCTCTCTACTATTATTCTGACATTTCACATTCTTATTAAAAGAAAGAGGTGATTCTAACTGACACAAGACAGGGAACTTTTACTCAGATTAAATGTCAGCAATTGTAAAAAACTGAGTTTAAATGTATTTGGCTAAGGTGTATGTAAACTTCCGACTTCAACTGTATAAACATACACCCACACTCTTAGAACACTACTGCTGTCTGTTTGACACGGAGAACACACAGGGAAAAGTAAATTACCTTCTGTATAATGACTATTTTAGGTAGCCTATACTGACTATTTTGATCTCATTGTGTTTAATGGTGCCTCTAACCTTTTATAGTGCATCGAAGTTTCAAATTCGGGTTGCAAACCGTTACTGTGCCCTGGGGCTTATCAGATAGATCTGAAATCGACAGCGTTAGCCAGAGTCCAACAAGCAATCCAACTTAGTTTCTCTGTTATCTCGCACAGATGCCTTTAGACACATTAATTGGCTTTGCTTTCACAGAAGTCTGATGAATCTGTGAGGAAATATGTTTCGTCAACATTGTGGAGCGGGAAGTATCCTCTTGCACTTGGAAAGGATGAGGATATCCAATGTTTCCTTGTTAGTATGCAAAACAATGCATTCTACTTCTCACCACCCCTCGTATCCGATGGCGAAGGGGGAGGAGATTACTCCATTAAGCAATTTGTTTTTTGCTTAATAGTGGCTCATTTGAGCGAGGAGCGTGTGTATGTGCGTGTGCGTGTGTGCGTGTGTGCGTGTGTGCGTGTCTGCGTGTGCGTGTGTGTGTGTGTGTGTGTGTGTGTGTGTGTGTGTGTATGTGCGTGTGCGTGTGTGCGTGTGTGCGTGTGTGCGTGTGTGCGTGTGCGCGTGTGCGTGTGTGTGTGTGTGTGTGTGTGTGTGTGTGTGTGTGTGTGTGTGTGTGTATGCGTGCGTGCGTGCGTGCGCGCGTGCGTGTGTGTGTGTGTGGACGTGTTTAGCCAGAAGTCCTCACAAGAAAAAAAAAGCACATTCTTTTGGACCAACTGGGGACATTTTATTGTCAAATGCTATTTCTAGAGAGTTTAGGGTAAATGTTAGAATTTTTTGTTGTGCTCCCAAGTGGTGCAGCGGTCTAAGGTATTGCATCTCAGTACTTGAGGTGTCCCTACAGACACCCTGGTTCAAATCCAGGCTGTATCACAACCGGCTGTGATTGGGAGTCCCATATGGCGGCGCACAATTGTCCCACTGTAGTCTGGGTTTGGCCGGTGTAGGGTGTCGTTGTAAATAAGAATTTGTTCATAACTGACTTCCCTAGTTAAATAAAGGTTAAATTAAGAATGTAGGGTTAGGGAAAATATGATTTTGAATCGGACTGAATTGTGCGTCCCTACGACATTAGCTGTACAAGACTGTGTATGTGTGTGTCACCTTCTCCATGTGCCGAGCAGGTATACTCAACTGTAATAAAAGGTCATCCCTGGTGGAGTGTGGAAATGTGTGGGGGGATACACTGTGTGTGAATGAGTAATACGAAACCTTTCCAAGGTTGGGCCTATTTTGGCTTTTGCTCTCCTTGCAGTTAAGTGGGAGTGTAAATTACTTACTGCTGTGGGTGCAAAGTACTTAATTGTTTTTTCTCTCGTTGTTATTCATCCGCCCCTAACAGCTTGATTGTGTCACTGAAGTGTCGAATGCTGGGCCATCTGCACATCTGCCTGTTCCTCGTTCTCTCTCTCTCTCTCTCTCTCTCTCTCTCTCTCTCTCTCTCTCTCTCTCTCTCTCTCTCTCTCTCTCTCTCTGTCTCTTTCTCTCTCTGAATTCAACTCAATTCAAGGGCTTTATTGGCATGGGAAATGTATGTTAACCTGAAGTAGATAATAAACAAAAGTGAATTAAACAATAAAATGTACAGTTAACACTACACTCACAGAAGTTCCCAAAAAATAAATAGATTTATAATGTCAATATATACAGTGTTGTAATAATGTGCAAATATTTGAAGAACAAAATGGAAAAGAAATAAGCATAAATATAGGTTGTATTTACAATGGTGTTTGTAATTCACTGGTTGCCCTTTTCTTGTGGCAACAGATTACAAATCTTGCTGCTGTAATGGCATACTGTGGTATTTCACCTAGTAGACATGGGAGTTTATCAAAATTGGATTTGTTTTCAAATTCTTTGTGGATCTGTGTAATCTGAGGGAAATATGTGTCTCTAATATGGTCATACATTTGGCAGGAGGTTAGGAAGTGCAGCTCAGTTTCCACCTCATTGTGTGGGCAGTGTGCACATAGCCTGTCTTCTCTTGAGAGCCAGGTCTGCCTTCGGCGGCCTTTCTCAATGGCAAGGCTATACTTACTGAGTCTGTACATACAGTAGTCAAAGATTTCCTTAAATTTGGGTAAGTCACAGTGGTCAGGTATTCTGCCGTTCTGTGTACACTCTGTTAAGGGCCAAATAGCACTCTAGTTTGCTCTGTTTTTTGGTAAATTCTTTCCAATGTATCAAGTAATTCTCTTTTTATTTTCTCATGATTTGGTTGGGTCTAATTGTGTTGCTGTCCTGTGGCTCTGTGGGGTCTGTTTGTGTTTGTGAACAGAGCCCCAGGACCAGCTTGCTTAGGGGGCTCTTCTCCAGGTTTATTTCTCTATAGGTGATTTCTTTATTATGGAAGGTTTGGGAATTGCTTCCTTTTAGGGGGTTGTAGAATTTAATGGCTCTTTTCTGGATTTTGATCATTTGCGGGTATCGGCCTAATTCTGCTCTGCATGCATCGTTTGGTGTTTTACGTAGTACACAGAGGATTTATTTGCAGAATTCTGCATGCAGAGTCTCAATTTAGTGTTTGTCCCATTTTGTGAATTCTTGGTTGGTGAGCAGACCCCAGAGCTCACAACCATAAATGGCAATGGGTTCTAAAACTGATTCAAGTATTTTTTGCCAGTATTCTTTCCTAATTGGTGTGTTGAATTTCATGTTCCTTTTGATGGCATAGAAGGCCCTTCTTGCCTTGTCTCTCAGATCGTTTACAGCTTTGAGGAAGTTACCTGTGGCACTGATGTTTAGGCTGAGGTATGTATCGTTTTTTGTGTCTAGATGGAATTTCTATTTGTGGTCCTGAGAACTGGACCTTTTTTGGAACACCATTATTTTGTCTTACTGAGATTTACTGTCAGGGCCCAGGTCTGAATCTGTGCATAAGATCTAGGTGCTGCTGTAGGCCCTCCTTGGTTGGTGACAGACGCACCAAATCATCAGCAAACAGTAGACATTTGACTTCCGATTCTAGTAGGTTGAGGCCGGGTGCTGCAGACTGTTCTAGTGCCCTTGCCAATTAGATTTATATATATGTTGAAGAGGGAGGGGCTTAAGCTGAATCCCTATCTCACTCTGAATCCCTATCTCACCTCTGTGAAAAGAAATGTGTGTGTTTTTTGTAAATTTTAACCAAACACTTGTTGTTTGTGTACATGGATTTTATAATGTTGTATGTTTTTCCCCAACACCACTTTCTATCAATTTGAATAGCAGGCCCTGGTGCCAATTTGAGTTGAAAGCTTTTTGAAATCAACAAAGCATGAGAAAACTTTGCCTTTGTTTTGGTTTGTTTGTTTGTCAATTAAGATGTGCAGGGTGAATACGTGGTCTGTTGTACGGTAATTTGGTAAAAAGCCAATTTGACATTTGCTCAGTACATTGTTTTCGCTGAGGAAAACAACGAGTCTGCTGTTAATGATAATGCAGAGGAATTTCCCAAGGTTGCTGTTGACGCATGTCCCACTGCAGTTATTGGGGTCAAAATTGTCTCCACTTTTGTGGATTGAGGTGATCAGTCCTTGGTTCCAAATATTGGGGAAGATACCAAAGCTGAGGATGATGTTAAAGAGTTTAAGTATAGCCATTTGGAATTTGTGGTCTGTATAATTTATCGTTTAATTTAGGATACCATCAACACCACAGGCCTTTTGGGGTCGGAGAATCCAGTGGGTTTTGGTAGTATTTAAAATATCTGTATTTTTATCATGTATATGTTTTTGCTGTTTGTTGTTTGTTATAGAGCTCCCCAAAAATTGGGAAGTGGTTTATCCATACATCTCTGTTTTGGATAGATAACTCTTCGTGTTGTTGTTTATTTTGAGTTTTCCAATTTTCCCAGAAGTTGTTAGAATCTATGGATTTGTCAATTACATTGAGCTGATTTCTGACGTGCTGTTCCTTCTTTTCCCGTAATGTATTTCTGTATTGTTTTAGTGATTCACCATAGTGAATCCGTAGGCTCAGGTTTTCTGAGTCTCTATGTTTTTGGTTGGTGTAAGGGGTGCATAACTGGTGGCAGGGAAGTAAGACGCAGGAGAGCAGAACTGGGTAATAACCAGAGCAGTTTAATTATCAAAACCCCCGGCATCCAGAAATACAAAAATATGGGTACAAAACCCGTCGCGCACCAGTCAAAATGTGCACAGGCACTTACAACAAACAATTTCACACACAGACATGGGGGGACAGAGGGTTAAATACACAACAAGTAATGAGGGAAATGTAAACCAGGTGTGTGGGAAAACAAGACAAAACAAATGGAAAATGAAAGGTGGATTGGCGATGGCTAGAAGACCGGTAACGTTGACCGCCGAACGCTGCCCGAACAAGGAGA